>NW_025999898.1:2997110-3003332 GCF_001458135.2 Marmota marmota marmota
GACTTTCTCTTTTACTTGAATCAATATGTCTTCTCCTTCCTCTACCATTGTCTGAACTGAAGGCTTTGGACTAAGCAAACAAGATATGAACGTCCACAATGGCAATATGCCAACTTGCTGAGTCCCTGGGCTTTTCTTTTCTATTCTTTTTAAATCTTCACCATGATGGTTTCATTGTGATATATTTAACAACTCCTTCTTAAAAAGCCATGAGTTACATTTTTGTATTGTATCAACGTATGCCCTGACTGCTCTTGATTTTACTGGGATGCCTTCTTCCTCTAACAATTTACTTAACACTCTTTCTGTTTGTTTTTTTACCAATTTCTGATTCCATATTTCTACTATAACAAGATAATGCCAAACAAAACTGAAACAGAATGAAACAAAAGTGGAACAACAAAAAATCATTATAATAGCCTTTCTATAATCCTGAAATGTCCATCCATCCTTTCTCCCTATCTGTTCCTCAGACGCAAATAGTTTTTCCTCAGATGTGAGCATTTCTTCTTCTGCCTTAGACATCTCCAGGGACAGGCAACTTAAAACAAAAGCAAAACAAAACAAAAGAAGAATCTTAAAATGGCTACCCATCCTCTAGCCCTGCCCTCAGGGGCGAGCAGTTTACCTTATCAGTTACCCTCAGTCGTTCCCCATACAGTCACCAAATGCCACAGTCTGGCTGGGCACAAATCAGGAGCCACTTATTAAGCAGAAACAAACTTTATTTTTAGAACACACATGCAAAACCACAGGAGCTCCTCAGGAATTCCCTCAGAGCCCAACTGCCACC
The DNA here is from genome assembly GCF_001458135.2 of Marmota marmota marmota. NCBI lineage: Eukaryota > Metazoa > Chordata > Mammalia > Rodentia > Sciuridae > Marmota > Marmota marmota. Next base: position 2,997,904 of record NW_025999898.1, read on the forward strand.
ACCGGCTTCCCACAAGCCTCTCAACCCCCCCACTCCTCCTGCTCTTGAGGCCAATTGGCTGGGTCGTGTGGGCAGAGCCAAAAAAGTCCCCCAATGTGCAGCTCTGTGGTCTGAAAGGGTGGGGAAACAGCCCAATGAGCATCACCCCAGAGGAGAGCCAATCAGCTGGCAGCTGGAAGTTTGCTGGGGCCACTGTGAGCCAATCATCAGCTGGCAGCTGGAAGTTTTTTGGCAGCTGGAAGTTTGCTGGGGCCCCTTCAGCTGTGGCTCTCAACAAGGACGCATCTGAATATATTCCTCTTCCTGACTGAATCCTAAAGTGGAGGATATTTATGATTTACTTGGGTGGAAGTGTGTCACAACAAACAATTCAATTATTTTCTCAAGAGTACAGCAGCACCTGGTCCTATCTCACCAGTAACAATGAATTTGCTCCATAATAAAGCATCTCCAGTAATATTTTTTTTTGCCATGTAAGAGAAAAACAAAGAAATCATCCTCTGTACGTCCATTATATTAGGTTTAATTTTAGTACTATTACATTGCATATTATTTGAAAATATCAAAAAGTATAAAAATTTTGGAAAACATCCATCTCTAATGGAATATGTTAAAATATATTCTCCTAAGAAGACATGTTGAAGTGATGATTCTAAATACCACAGATTGTGACTTTATTTTTAAAAAGAGTCATTGTAAATGTCATTAGGTAGAATGAAGACATTCAGGAGTGGGGTGACATACTGATCCAATATATCTGCTACTCTTATAAGATGATGGCCATGAGACATAGGAAAACACAGATAGAATGTCATGTGAAGATTGAGGTAAAGACTGGACTTATGTAACTTCAGGCCAAAGGACACCCCAAATTGTCCTCAAAGAACTAGGAGCCAGAAAATTATTCCCTAGAGTTGTCATAAGGAACATAATTTCATTTGTCGATTTTGGATGATTAGTCACAACAAGTATAGGACAATATGTTTCAGATGTTACTAAATACGAAGTTTGTGGTATATGGCCATTATTGTTCTAGCAAATGAATATACCATATACTCAATATCACAGTGTTAACTTGCTTTTAGTTTTCTATCTTGCCCTATGATTTATCCAGAAATATGATCTTATTTATGTTCAGATTTCTAATGTTGATGACTGTGATTGTGACTTAAGGCTGAAATAAAGAATTTCTGTGTTAAAATATATAAATATAGTACACCTCTTTACTATTAAAATTAGAAGCATTAATACAAAACCCACAGCTTTTACAAAATCCCAATTTTTTACTGCTATCAAGATGCAAAGATACATAAAATTTGGTGTATAATGACCAGAAGAGTAAATCAGAAGTTAGTTTGTTGGATATATTTTGAAGGAACAGAATAAATTGAAGCATGAAAAACAATTTATAAGCAAATACCCATCTTTTCTTAGACGAGTGCTTCTCAGAAGCACTTCTTTTCTTTGACTTATTTTTTTCATATATAATGTGCACAGGGATCCTCTCTGTATCTTTTAAAAATATGGATTGTGAGTTTGTGGTTTGAGAGTGAGAATTAAATTTCTGCATTTCTGAAAGTCCCCTTCCCCTAAAATCCACACTTAAGTCTTTATCATCATCAAATTCATAAGAATTGTATAAACAAAGAAGGGAAGCCTTAACAAACATAAATCAAAGAAATATCTTGCAAAGTAAACCAGAGTTTTGATTAAATAAAAATCTGCAAGCCATTCTGGGAGAAAACAAAAAAATAAAGGTGAGAGTCTGGGAGAGACTGTGTTTCCTATAAAGAGTACCAATAGAACAGAAATCAAACACAGAACAAATTTCATATTGACCTGACCTCCCCCCCAGCTCTTGCCCCCTCTCCATATTGGCTTCACCTCTGGTCAGTATTCATCACTTTCTTCCTTTATTCTTGGTTCTTTCTTACTACCCCTTAGCTATGAGCTGCTCACTGTGACCTGCTTAATACCAAGGTCTTTATACCTGAAAATCCAGGGAAAGCATTTGAGATCTGTTTTTGGAAGCTGATCCTCATCCCTTCTTTCTTGAACTTTTCTGATCTCTAACTTCATAAGGATCCTCCAGTTCATTGTTTTGTTTTTCAATTCCCTTATAGCTTTTCTTTTTACTTCCACCTCTTTCTCATTTGCACTATGTCCTTTGAGTTATTGACTGTACAAATTTATTTTCACAATCACTCACTAATCTGATCTCTATGTGTGTCCTTGTGAGAAATCAAGTAGGGAGAGAGAAAGCAGACGTTTTGAGCAGCATGAGAGATGAGTCATTCCTGAACTCTTCCAGGGCCCTGATATTTGACTTCTTTTTTCATGTAGAATTTGAATATAAGACACTCTTTCCTCTGACGGTCTCTTATAATGTGGAATGAATTATGTGTCCTCCTACTATTAAGGAAGAATCAATAGAAAACTAAAGATGGAGGTGGAATCAGACTATTCCTGCAAAAGAACTTTATTCTGACCTTGGGCAAGGAGAGGGCAGTGGCTAAGGCCCTGGTGGAGGCAAGAAGCTTCCATCTGGACCACATGTCCTCTGCCCACAGATATGATGAACTTGATCCTGGCAGCAGGAATTGATGTGGGCCTGCTATGGAGGGGCCTGTGGGGCTCTCAGCTGCGAACTTGCCTCCTGGTCTTTTATTGGGCCAAGTATCCAGGGACTCTCTGGGTACCTGAAGAGCCTCAAGCCAGGCCATGCCAACTTCCCCCCTATTTCCCAGTAATGATAGCTAGACATTGGACTACACACTGAATCAAAGAGGGGTTTGGTTGGCCAGAATAAAAGGAGTCAATTTAAATGAAGCTCCTGTCTCTGTTCTCTGGGAATTCACAGTGTATAAAAGAGACCTGAAGTAGGACTGTCTTTGCAGACCTCTGGGGTGTCTGCTCCATGGCCTCTATGCTACTGCTCTCTCACAGTTCTCCTTCACTGTATGGATCAGGACAAACCTCACCATCCTTATTCCCAGATCACTCAAACGTCTTTGCAACTATGTGCCATTAATATTCTCTCATTTCTCTTCCTAGTCTGGTACATAATGAGTTTCTTTTTTTTTTTGACTTTTTTTTATTGGTTGTTCAAAACATTACAAAGCTCATGACATATCATCTTTCATACATTTCATTCAAGTGAGTTATGAACTCCCATTTTTACCCCAAATACAAATTGCAGAATCACATCAGTTACACATTCACGATTTTTACATAATGCCATATAAGTGACTGTCGTATTCTGCTGCCTTTCCTATCCCCTATTATCCTCCCTCCCCTCCCCTCCCATCTTCCCTCTCTACCTCATCTGCTGTTGTTCAATTCTCTCCCTTCCCCCCCTTTCCCCTCACAACCTGTTATACGTACTTTTGTGTTACATTGAGGGTCTCCTACCATTTCCATACGCTTTCCCTTCTCTTTCCCTTTCTCTCCCCCCACTCGTCTCTATTTAATATTAATCTTTTCCTCATACTCTTCCTCCCTGTTCTGTTCTTAGTTGCTCTCTTTATATCAAAGAAGACATTTGGCATTTGTTTTTTAAGGATTGGCTAGCTTCGCTTAGCATAATCTGTTCTAATGCCATCCATTTCCCTGCAAATTCTATGATTTTGTCATTTTTTAGTGCTGCGTAATACTCCATTGTGTATAGATGCCACATTTTTTTTTTATCCATTCATCTATTGAAGGGCATCTAGGTTGGTTCCACAGTCTTGCTATTGTGAATTGTGCTGCTATGATCATTGATGTGGCAGTATCCCTATAGTACGCTCTTTTAAGATCCTCAGGGAATAGTCCCAGAAGGGCGATACCTGGGTCAAATGGTGGATCCATTCCCAGCTTTCCAAGAAATCTCCATACTGCTTTCCAAATTGCCTGCACCAATTTGCAGTCCCACCAGCAATGTATAAGTGTACCCTTTTCCCCACATCCTCGCCCACACTTATTGTTGTTTGACTTCATAATGGCTGCCACTCTTACTGGAGTGAGATGGTATCTTAGGGTGGTTTTAATTTGCATTTCTCTTACTGCTAGAGATGGTGAGCATTTTTAATGTGCTTGTTGATTGATTGTATGTCCTCCTCTGAGAAGTGTCTGTTCAGGTCCTTGGCCCAGTTGTTGATTGGGTTATTTGTTATCTTATTGTTTAATTTTTTGAGTTCTTTGTATATTCTGGATATTAGGGCTCTATCTGAAGTTTGAGGGGTGAAAATTTGTTCCCAGGATGTAGGCTTTCTATTTACCTCTATTATTGTTTCTCTTGCTGAGGAAAAACTTTTTAGTTTAAGTAAGTCCCATTTATTTATTCTTGTTATTAACTCTTGGGCTATGGGTGTCCTATTAAGGAATTTGGGGCCCACCCCCACAGTATGTAGATCGTAGCCAACTTTTTCTTCTATCAGACACAGTGTCTCTGATTTGATATCTAGATCCTTGATCCATTTTGAGTTAACTTTTGTGCATGGCGAGAGAAAGGGATTCAGTTTCATGTTGTTGCATATGGATTTCCAATTTTTCCAGCACCATTTGTTGAAGATGTTATCCTTCCTCCATTGCATGCTTTTAGCCCCTTTATCAAATATAAGAAAGTTGTAATTTTGTGGATTGGTTTCTGTGTCCTCTATTCTGTACCATTGGTCCACCTGCCTGTTTTGGTTTGCGCTTTTCTTGGTTGGTAGTCTTTTGATGGCTTCTTCTATTTCTTCCTTTGTTATTGGTCTGTTTAAATTGTGTGTGTCTTCCTGACTCAATGTGGGCAGAATGTATGACTTAAGAAATTTATCGATATCTTCATTATCTTCTATTTTATTGGAATATAGGGTTTCAAAATACTTTCTAATTATCTTCTGTATTTCTGTAGCATCTGTTGTGATATTGCCTTTTTCATCCCGTATGTTAGTAATTTGAGTTCTCTCTCTTCTTCTCTTCATTAGCATGGCTAAGGGCCTGTTGATCTTATTTATTTTTTCAAAGAACCAACTATTAGTGTTTTCAATTTTTTCAATGGTTTTTTTTGTTTCAATTTTGTTGATTTCTGTTCTAATTTTAATTATTTCTTGTCTTCTACTACATTTGCTGTTGTTTTGCTCTTCCTTTTCTAGGTTTTTGAGGTGTAGTGTGAGTTCATTTATTTGTTGGTCTTTCCTTTTTTTGAGGAAAGAACTCCAAGAAATGAATTTCCCTCTTAAAACTGCTTTCATTGTGTCCCATAGATTCCGGTATGTTGTGTCTGTATTGTCACTTGCCTCTAAGAATTTTTTTTATCTCCTCCTTTATGTCTTCTGTAACCCATTGATCATTCAGTAACATATTGTTTATTTTCCATGTGATGTAGGATTTTTCCTTCCTTCTTTTATCATTGATTTCTAGTTTCATTCCATTATGATCAGATATGGTGCATGGTATTATCTCCA
>NW_025999898.1:3005982-3025791 GCF_001458135.2 Marmota marmota marmota
AGTATTCTTGGTTGGAATCCATTAGTAGTATGCAGTGCTTCATAGTAACAATGAACATGTAAAAATATCAAACCTAGTATGTATACTGTGTAGTTATCTGGCAGAGTAAAAATAGTGTCCTTTCCTGATTGGAGCACCAGGACTGAGGATCTCACTCTTACCTTACTTATGCAATTTTATTTCAGTAATTATAACTTTATTAATTTCTGAACTAAAGATTTTAGAATTCTTCCTAGAATTCTAGAAATTACAAGGTAAATACAATTAAGTGGGGTGGAGAGAGTGAGAGAATGAGCAAGCATAGCGGGAATAAAAGCTCTGACATCCTTTGGCTTTGTATGAACTCATGGGGGAATTTATGTCAGGTGCTTAGCACCTGGGATTTGGAAGAGAGGGACATGGTGGAAAGAAAAATCACATGACAGTGAAGATGGCAATCAATGCACACCTTGATAACCAAGAAGAATTGAGAAAAAAAGTCAAGAAATCTGCCTTGAAATCACTGAAATTGATATCAGGAGTTGGTGGTAATTTCGAATAGACATTGCAGCTGGAGAGAAGTCTTGTGCATGCAGAAACTTTCCTGGACTTTCCTCCCCTCTCATCCAATGCTTCACTTCCATGCTTTACCTCCTCAACTGACACTGGGCCACAGGACCCCATGCAGCTCTGAGCATAGCTCAGGGAATTGTAAACTTGACTCCCATGTTTCTACATGAAAATCATCAAATCTCAAATTTCAGCTCCTCTTTCCATTTCAATGTGATATACAGCCAGCCAGAAACATAAGGTAAATGCCTCCTTCTTTTAAAACATTATTTTCTAGGCTATACCTTTTGAAGAATCACTATAGACTTTTAGATCATACAAAGATTGTCAGTACATTTAATATAATTCAAAATGTTAATGATGTGACAGTAGATAAATCAATAGGTGGCTCCTGTGATCTTATTTAATGAAGTTTCTCAAGGGAAAAGTGACTCATTTTTAATTTCAGATGCTGTAAATTACTGAACCAACATGGTTTCTGTATCTAGGGGCCTCACAACCTGGAAATATTTTAAAAACTCCAATGTCTGTGCTTCACTTTAGACCAATCAAATTTAGCCAATGGCATGGGGTTGAGTAATATTACTATAAAAAATTCATGCTTAAAATGTTCAAACCTGAATAGATGGATGTGTGAGTCAGTTGAGTTTTAGTTAACAGTTTGTCTTTTGGGCCACAAAATCATGCAAATATTTTATTATTATTATCGCTGGAGAGACTCCCTACATAGTTCATTGTCTCTGTTAAACAGGCCATGGAGTAGGAGAAATATGGTAGAAGCAATGTGGTAGAAGGAAAGATCAAAGGTCAAGGTAGACTCTGAAACCTTGTTTTGCATCATGCCCTGCAAATTTGTATTGAAAATAAAAGTAGTATAAATTTTAATATATCAAAAACAAGTATAGTGTGAGGCAGTGGAATTACTCTACAGAATATCTGCTTATTTAATGGTGCTGGAATTGAAATGAACCCAGCCCCAAGAATATCTCTTTTATAATTCATCAAACCTGTGCTGCAACAACAACAGTGAATCCTGACAAATTAAAATGAGTTATACTTATAAACACAAGTAGCCTTCTAATTAGAGCTGGTGGTCCTTGAGGTACTGTATTTGCTAGAACAAAGTAATACAGCCTCAATTGCATGGTTTTGAGCATCAATCTGGGGAGAGCATGATTTTCCAAGCAATTAATAGGCAATATACATAGTATCAGAAGCAATTAAAACATTTTAAGTCACATGTTAAAATGTTGTGACAAGACTATATTAAATCTTCTATGTGTCAAATCTGGAATGGATTAGAGCTTTTTCACATTCCACAAAACATCATATAGATACAACTTAAAGACAATGGCAGCATTGAATGTATTTCACAGTTCTCTGGACTCCAGAAGATGGGCGATAGGGTTTCCTATGAAGTATCAGGGGCCCATAATATCAGTGAACTCACCAGCCTACTAGGGATTCCCTACTCCATAGAGGGCATGGATATCCCTTCCACAGTAAAATACAAATTATTTCATCTCACAGTTTTCTCTTCCAAAAAGAAATCACTATATATTGATATGTGTATTTTGGTACTGGAGCACGTTTCATAGGTGAACAGCTTGGACTCATTCTACAGGTGAAAAGAGGAAACCAGGTTTGAGGGTTCCAGAGAAAACAGTCTTCATGCTCTGTATGGTGCAAGCATTACTGTGAGTGGAGTCTTCACTTGTCAGATACTGAGCTAGTAGCAGTAACCGACTAGGAAAAGCAAAAACAAATACCATGTGTAATATTTGCAAACTTTAATAGGAAAAAAACCACATAGCTCCCCAGTGACCTGGAGCAATAAGGAACTAAACTCCATTCAAAAGTAAATTTTATTTATTTATTTTATTTGTTATTATTAGTTTTACATGACAGTAGAATGTGTTTTGACATATCATACACCAATGGAGCATAACTTCTTCTTTTCCTGGTTGCACATGATGTAGAGTCACACTGGTCGTGTAGTCATATATGCATATAAGGTGATAATGTCTGATTCATCTACTGTCCTTTGTATCCCCATACATATTCCTCTGCATATTATGCTATGTGTTCTAACATTTCTAATTTACTGGCAATGAATTTGTAAACTCTAATATATCTTGTGCATTTATGTTTTTAAAAAATAAAGAAAACAAACATTTGCAATAATCTATTTTAGGATTTACTTTTTAAAGATTGTATTCACATGGGAGAGCATTCACTCTCTCATCTCAAATAAAACCTCTAGTACAAAAAAAGTAAATTTTAGAGTGATATTTGATCCTACTAGACACCAACCATTTGATCAGGTGACAATGAATTGACCATGAACCTAGGTATGCCCATTATTAAGTGTGTTTCTGGGCACACTCAGGCAAGACCTTAGGAAATTCCAATATTCTACTTCTATCAGCAAAATTAATACATCACAAAACATCTAAAAATAACTCTAATTTACTAATATAAAAATAAATACAAATTTCTATGTTAGTATAAGCCTATTAGTACTCAGTAATGTGTCTTCTTACTTTGCTTCTTCGTCCAGTTCACCAAACCTGAGTGCTGGTGCAAATCACATCCCAGGTCACAGGAGGGGTAAAAGAATTTTAAACAATTAAAATTTAAAAATAAGATAGAAATTTAAGTTTAAAAATTTAATTAAATTTAAAATGAAGTTAAAATGGTTTATTAAAAATTAAACAATTGGCTGGGATTGTGGCTCAGTGGTAGAGTGCTCACCTAGCACGGGCGGGACTCGGGTTCGATCCTCAGCACCACATAAAAATAAAGACATTGTGTTGTGTCCATCTACACCAAAAAAAATAAATAAATATTTTTAAAACCCCAAAAAATAAACAACAAAAAATTAAAAATTTTTTAGACAGAACAAGTTGAGCCCTCACAGAGGACCAGGTGGGATTACTGCAGGAATATGCTCCACATATACCCTTTCGAAGAATCACTTTTTTTAACTCTGCTGCTTGGAGGATTCATCAGAAAACCACAAGTAGTCAATCACTTAAGGTTTACACAAGCTGCAAATTAAAGCATCCTTATTCTAGTAAAACTTTTCCTTCATAGAGAAACCAATATTTAGTGAGGGAGTGGAGAGTATAAACTCAGCACAGGTGAAAAGAACAGCAAAGTCACCATCACCAAGATGATTCCTGATGAATGAACATACTATTTGAGAATGCATACACACTGCAACACCCAACTATCCAAATATATATATACAAACACACACATACACACATTTTTNTATATATATATATATATATATATAAGCATTTTTTTTCTGCTCAGATAAGGCTAGTTTAGCTCACTGGCTAAGATCAGATTTACAAGAAGGCCCAGTGTCTCCAAGGGTGCAGATGGTTGTGAGGAGACGTGAGCTTCCGCTAGGGGGCCCCAGGAAGCAAATATACAGGTAACTCCTCAGCTTCCATGCCTCACTTTCCCTATTTTCCCTTCCTCTCTTAATTATTGCTCAGGCAAGGAGGAGAAGAAGACATATTGTAATGGGACCTGCTCAGCCTGGGGCCTCCAACCCCAGACATTGAAGGCTGTCTTTGAAATTATAGGAGAATTTGTGCCTATATGAACCAGATATGTAGGGCAACAATTCAATCCTTTCAAAGGTGATGATGTCTCAGGGCCCAAGTTTGGAAGGGAAAAGAATTGGTAATTATATGTCATCACCTAATTTCTCTAAACTGCACTAGTTGGCTACATGGCCCTAGAATTTATGCCCAATTTTTGGATTCTTTTTTTTTTTTTTTGCATTTTACTTTGCTCTTTCAAAAGTCTAAGTCAGTTATGGTCCGAGAAAAAGGGAAAGAGCCACAGGAAGAGATCAGAGGCCTGGGGGCAGGTAATAAGAGGGGGAAAGCTTTGCTCTTCCCTGGGAAGTAGGAAGAATGGGAATTTTTTAGTGCCTTAGACAGTGTCTTCCCACTGCTGTGTGTATCCATTGAATTTCCTTCTCTGTTGTCTTCCAGGGCAGAGAAGGCAGAGTTTATCAGGAAGGCAGAGTTCTCAGAAATGTCTTTTAAACCACACCATGAGCTGAACAGGAAAATTCAAGCAGGATAAGGATAGGTGGAGACACAAGACCAAGGTTCATCATGCATGGACACTACTCAGATCTGTCCTTTTGTGGAGTAAAAGTGGTGAGTAAAGACAATATGTTGGTATGTCTTGGCCTCTTGTAGAAGGGTTGCTGTGGACTGACCCTGTGGGCTCTGCTGTGAATATTTCCTCATAGCTACCACCCAACCCTGGTCTGGAACTCTCTGGCCCCTACTCCCTGAGGTTCAGATGATTTATCCTCACAGGCTACTGGGGAGCCACAGTCTCCTCACCCAGGTCCACCTATCCCAAGATCAGCTTTCCAGGAAGCAATCATGTTCAGGGTGTACGGTGGGGCTTCTATAGTCTAGGAATCACATTGATTAGCATGAAAACCTCTTCCATTACCTCCTGCTGCTGGAGGGTTTAAAAGGGATTTGGGGAACCAAGGCCCAGTTGAGGGTCCTCAGAGTACAAGTCTGTATAGGATTTTCCCCTGAAGTATTGGTTCCCCTACTTTCCACCCTTCTCATTCACTACACAGGTGGCTAGAAGCTAGGACTCAGATATTGGGATAAAGATATTTGGTATCCTTCATATGTCCTTGTCCACTGAACTGCCCCTCTCACTCTTATTTTCTATTGACCCTCAGAGTTTCAGCTTCTGCCACCTCAGCCATCTACTGGGTCCGTGTCTATGGGACTCAGTCACCATTTTCTGACACCAGGGTAGATAGCCATTATCAGCAGCTCCCTGGAAATACCCCCACAATCCTCAGATGTGAGGATATTACTTGGGCCTCAGGGAACCCTACCCAATTTTCAGTCTCCAATTGGACCCTGTAGCATTCCTTAGTATTTAGAGGCTCCAGCTTGAGATGAGGTCAATTATTATTGCATAACTTGGGACACAAAAAGCAATGCTTACACAATGCTCTAGGCCAGGGAGGAAATGAGAAAAATACCTGCCATAATCCTGGCATTGAGCTTTCCCCGATCAGCACTGATCTTGCTTTCTATTGAGTTAATGCTCAGTATATGAGGCTCAGAACCTCCCTGAGGAATATAATCCTGCCCTTTCAAATTATAAAGCCTTCTTTGTCAGGACCATATTGATTTCCTCTAATTCATGTGAATTAATGTAAGGGACAGGATGTCTTGGAGAGAGACTCATGGTGGTTTCAGGGCAGAAATTGAACACAAAATCTATTGTGTCTGACTTAGGAAAATCCATGGATTCAGAGATCCGCACATTTGCTTCATTTACTGAACACCTCCTAAGTACCAGAATGGGCTCTTTAGGACACAGTTTGAATAAGACAAGTATAACCCTTGTTCTCAGAGAATTTACACTAGCATGGTTGTAGCCTTATTTGTCTCCAGGTTTGTCACAAAATCTCTGTGAACAATCTGTGACAACCAAGACTAATTATCACTGTCTCACCTGCTTTGATGCCAATACCACCAAGAGCCCTTGTGTCAGGAAGAAGATAGATAAAAAAAAGCTGTGCTTTCGTTTCATCTCTACTTGTCCTGCCTATGACCAATACCAGTTCAGGGTATGGTCATGGTATCACTCATGTTACTCAAACTAGAGGACTTCATACTATTTTTTTTTCAGTCCATCTTTTTGGTTTAACAAAAATACATATTTTCTTGCTTCCCTGCCCATGTAATCAGAATCTTTGTTTTTCAGAAACAGAAGTAGCCACCAGATGTAGGATAGTGTCATGGACAACACCAGTAGGTGAGGCTCTCTGCCTGGACACTGTATGTCATTGTTCCTGGCTCAGGTTATGCTTCTCATTTCCTGAGCTCTGAAATCTCAGAGAAGCTGGGTTTCTGTTTTTTTCTTGTTTTTTGAAAAAAAAAAAAAACCTCAATTTCCAGGTATAGAGTGATACCTCCCCAATAAGACATGGCTCTCAGACCCAACTGAAGTTGACTTTTGGAATTTAACATAAGGTTTTCTAATGCTTTAACCTGTCTAGTTCTTTGCTTGATATGATGTTGAAGAAACATCAGTAATTTTGTAGCTAGACATTATAAACACAACCCACAGGAAATCCATAGAACTCTTAGTGAATAAACTAAATCATGGTCCAATGAGCATGAATGATAGGTCACAAGGTTTCCTGTGGTCAGGATTTGGAAAAGAACATCTAAAAAGGGACAGAGATTCTACTTATAGTAATGTTCTTTTAATAACCATTTTCTTATTCAAGGAAATTACAAAGCCAGGCTAACATATCCTAATTATTTCAGATACTAAAAAAAAAAAAAAAAATCTTTTTTAGTCAAAGCAAATTAGATCCAGAGAATCAAAAAAGAACAAAAATAGATATTCTCTGACAGTTTTCTTTTCTTATGAAAAATATAAATGTGAAAATTGAAGGCATGTACAGAGGAGGATGGGGAGATTTTCACAACAGCAACAGAAACTACAAGGAAATAGTAAGTTATCTTGCGAGAGTCACCAGTTGTGACAATTGCTAGGTGAGATCCACCAGAAGACTTTCAGCCATGACTTTGGTTCAAGAAGACATTCTCAAAATAAGCCCAGGAACATGGCAGAGGAAAACTCACTTGGAATATTTGGTAGCATAAGCACTATGAAGTAACTCTCTGACTTCAGGTTATTACTGATCTTGAAAAAATAATGTCTAAATCCCCAACACCATGGAGGTCACCTCCCCATTCACCTGTCCTTTATATTAACATCAGAAAGATACATCTGCAGAAGTTCATGTCTTCTTCCAGAAGTTTTGGGCAGGATGAAAGAGGTCAGATGATCTGGGATGTGAGGCCATTAGGGGGCACCATTACACTGGTCATGAGAAGGCCTGGCTCTGGACCAGGTCACAAAGGAAAATACTTTACAAGCCTTTAAACACCTGAAAAAGCAGTATTCTTTTAAAAGTTTGTTCTAATTAGTTATACATGACAGCAGATTACATTTTGATACATTGTACACAAATGGAGCACAACTTCTCATTCCTCTGGCTGTATACAATGCAGAATCACACCAGTTGTGCAATTATGTATGTACATAGTGTCATAATTAGTGATGAATCCACTTAGATAGAAAAATATCCCATTAACAATAGCCTAAAAAATAAAATGAAATACTTGGGAATCAATCTAATGAAAAAAAGTGAAAGAGCTCTACTATGAAAACTACAGAACACTAAATAAAAAAAAATTGAAGAAGATCATAGAAGATGGAAATATCTCCCATGTTCTTGGTTACATAGAATTCATATTATCCAAATGGCCATACTACCAAAAGCCTTACAGATTTAATGCAATTGCTATTAAAATCCCAATGACATTCTTCATAAAACTAGAAAAAAAAGCAATCATAAAATTCATTTGGAAAAAGAACAGACCCAAAATAGCCAATGTAATCCTTTGCAAGAGTAATGAAGGAAGCATCACAATACCAGACCTTAAACTATAATACAGAGTTATATTAACAAAAATGGCATGGTATTGGCACCAAAATAGACATAAGACCAATGGTACAGAATAGAAGACACAGAGAAAAAAAAAACACCTAAATAAAGTTATCACATACTAGACAAAGGCACTAAAAGCAGTACCCTTTAAGAATTGTAACATCCTTGTTTCTTTCCCCCAAAGCAAAATAAGGTGACTTTTACCTTTGTTTCCTCTTTCAGTTTTCATGCTTATGGTGTTGTTCAGGTCTGAGTTTCAGGGAGAGATACAAGGATAATTACACAGATGGAACAAATTCATACAAGGGAACTTGATCTAAAATCCATTGCATGAATAGTGTAAGAAAAACTTGGAGATGGAAGCACCTCAATTTGAACAATTTTGCTTTAGTAAATGGAACTCTGTGGGTTTCTCCATCATGACCAAAATATCTCTTTCCTTTATAATCCTCAGTTATTATTATATAAGCATTTCTCTAGGGAGCAAATGAAGGATTCTGGGAGCACACTGCCATTAACTCCTGTCTCCAGAACATGGGTAGCTGATCCTATCTCTTGTATTACATTGTAGATCTTCTGCAGGAATCATGTGTTGAGCATCATCCACAGCATCTAAGTCTTTGGATAAAACTTTATATATTTTGTTGTTCCAGCAGTATTAAGACACCCACTCAAAGATGAAAATAACAGATTTGAATATTAGAAGTTGATCTCCTTAAATAACATAGCACATATTTATCAAAATATTAGAAAGTTGTATCATATACATATATATTTAATATAAATATTTATTTTCTTTAAAATTATCATTTTTTCTTCCTGAATTTCATTTTATACTGATAAAGATTTACCTTGCCCATCCAGGAGTTTATAGACTGAGACATTTGCAAAGTTTCTGGTGAATTATGAACAGGAACTGTGGAAGGAGAGAACTGAAGAAATATGAACTATATATCAGATGCTCCAGTTAGGAAGAGAACCTCTGAGTTCTCAGTGCTTGTTATATGAAAATGTATGAGAGAAAATTATGGAGCAACTGACCAAATAGCCAGCCATGGAAGGAAATATCAGTGTGGTCCTTCAAATTACAAAGTATAGTTTAAAAAAAGATTATGACTGTGTTAAGACACATCATCCAATGGCTACCAGAACCAAATCTCTCGGCTTCTTTTGCATTGTGATGGATTCCTGGTAACCTGGGTTCTCTTTTAATATCCATATTAGCAAGCCCACCATTCATCACTGACTCTTAATCACCATGAAGCTATCACTAAAGGATCAGAATTGTTGTCTGAGGTATGTTTAAGGTGTAAGAGACCTGGGGTTGTCTCAGAAGACCCTTCCAAGGTTTCAGAAACCATGCTGTTAAATATGATATTCCAATTCATTTATCATGAGAATATCTGTAATAATCTGTAATATCTCTAATATCCTTAATATGCAATATTTTCCTATTTTTTTATTTGTCATTGATGTCAGACATTTAAAGTGACTTAGAGAAGCTGTTACATATATTTTGGAATGTTTCAGTCATTTTTATATTCATTTATTTGCTTGATACTATTATTTAATCTCATTTTTTATATATCTAAAGCTACATGTTTTTTTCTAATATCAAAGGTATACATTTTCCTAATACACAGAATCTAATCCACAAATATTTGGATCTGATTTGAGACTCTATAAAGCCAATGATAGGGAAAAACTATAAGCAAGAAAAATTATTAAATTGAAAATTCACCAACAATTTAGGAATTAATATACAGTTTTCCTTTATTCTGTAATAGGCACTGATCTTGCTGCTTATTTTTCACCAGTTATGGGAGAAAATGTCTCTCCAAAATTCTTCTTGACAACTAGATAAACTTTTCTTTCCTCCTTCAGTTAATTTTAAGTTATTTTTTGATAATTGATTACATAAAACTATTACTTATAATCGATTATCACAAATTATACCTAGTGGTCACCTAGAATAAAGAATAGTTGGCATCCCAAACCTGAGTGGGCTTCTCTATGTCACTCCAGCACCAGGTTACCCTCTGCTGTTGGTGGTGATAGTATTAAGACTCAATGTGTGGGGGAATCCCTGTCCCTTCACACTCCAGACAGGGACTATCTGATTTCCCTGTGGGATCACTTCTGGAGGGCGGAAGTCCCAGTAATCACCCACAGAGGGAGAAATTGAGTTCACTGGAGAGGAATGTGGCCCAAGCACCTGCCTAATGATCTGCATCTCTGCTGTTGTTAGTGCTTCATTTTGCAGGTGTTTCTGTGCCCAGAATGAGGGTGAGCCCTCTCTCTTCTTCCACTTTTAGTTTTCATTTCTCAGAAAGAGCTAAGCTGAGGTTAAAGGAGAGGTCTGCACCACCTTCAGAAAGGGAGAGATTTGCATAGAGACATCCCACTTATAGGATTACAAGGACAGATAAGAAGGGTTGGTGGGCTCAGTTCTGGCTGAGGGCTCAGGAAGGAGAGCCTGGGGGCATCGTCACCATGGCCTGGGCTCATGTTCTCTTCACATTCCTCATTCACTGCACAGGTGGCTTTCTACAGGGGATTCTTGAGGGCACCTAGGCTGTCACCTAGGATGATATCTTCTCAACACTTCCTGGGAAGGAGAATCTGGTCTAACCTCACTGATCTCTATGTTACTTTCTTCTTCCAGGGTCTTGGGCCCAGTTTGAATTGACTCAGCCTCACTCTGTGTCGGCATCTCCAGGGAAGACAGTCACCATCTCCTGTACACGCAGCAGTGGCAATATTGGGAGCTCCTATGTGTACTGGTACCAACAGCGTCAGGGCAATGCTCCCAGCACTGTGATCTATGCTGATGATCAAAGACCCTCTGGGGTCCCTGATCGGTTCTCAGGATCCATTGACAGTTCCTCCAACACAGCCTCCCTGTCTATCTCTGATCTGCAGATTGAGGATGAGGCTGACTACTACTGTCAGTCTTACAATAGCAGCTATAATCCCACAGTGCTCCAGACACATGGGGAAGTGAGACAAAAACTCCCCAGAGTGTCCTCACCCTGAATTAACTGTGAACATGTTCCAACAGTGAAGGTTGCTTCCTGCTGCCTCCTCTTTGAGTGTTGGGGTTGGAATTTTCTGCTCTGTTTCTTCAAAACATCTTGATGACTTATATTCTCATAGATCCAAAATCAATCCATGGAAGACATGCAACTTAAACATGGATTCTGAACCACAACTCTATTGATAATTTTTGTTGGGAACTGTCCTGCACATGATAAAATATTTAGCAGCATCTCTATCTTATAAACACTCAATTTGATTAACATTCTTCTCTCAATTTTTACAACAAAATAGTTCTAAATAGTGCCAGCTGTTTCCCTCCAGGAAGCAAATGCAGCATTGAATGAGACCACACAGTTCAAGAGCTTGCTGTTAGTTATATAAAACTGGTGACTTTGAATCTTGCTATGCCATTCACTGTTCAAATGTGTAGGTTTTTATATCTCTGAGCTTCTGATCCCCACCTGTAGAACAAATTATTATGACAGAATTCAAATGAATATTTTGATAATTGAATAGTGTTCTAAGTAACATGAGAATAGATTCTGTATAGTATAGAAGCCCCAAGGAGGGTGTAAGATGTAGTATATATCCCAGACTAGATATTCTCATAATATTTAATATATTTGTACAATGCACATGGAAATGAACTGGAACCATTCATCCAAGTTGTATAAAATCTATGAAGAATGTGCTACCACATGGATGAACTTGAAAATTTATGCTTGGTCACAATTCACCATACGTATACTGTGGATCTAACCTAAATGCCCTTTAGGAGAGGAATGGATAAAAAATGTGGCATATATACACAATGGAATTTTACTCAGCAATAATAGAGAATAAAATCATGGCATTTATAGGTAAATGGATGGCATTAGAGAAGATAAAGCTTAATGAAGTTAGCCAATCCTCAAAAAATGCTTAATATTTTCTCTGATATAAGGAGATTGATTCATAGTGGGGTAGGGAGGGGGAGAATGAGAGGAAGAGATGAAGTCTAAATAGGGAATTGGGGTAGGAGAGAAAGGGAAGGGGCAGAGGGTTAGCAAGGATAGTGGAAACGATAGACATCATTTCCAATGTACATGTATAAAGACATGAATTGGTATCAACATACTTTATATAAACCAGAGATATGAAAAATTGTGCTGTGTATGTGTAATAAGAATTATAATACATTATGCTGTCATTTAGTTTTTTAAAAATCAATAAAAAAAGAAAATTCCCACTGGGAGTAAATGAACACAAAAGATCACACATTGTATTATTTCATTGATAAGAAATATCTAAAATGTTTAAATTTTTAAAGGAATAAAATAGGGGGTATACTCAAAATCTTTCACAATTGAGGGTGAGAGGGATGACAACAATAATGGGAAACAGAACTATTTGAAAAAGTAACATAGATTGAGAATAGCTTCAATAAAGTTTGATGGTTTCTCAGTTCCTTGGTGGCATGTAGTCCACTAAGTGCAGCTGAGATGTGTGTAAAAGTCACTCTTTTCATTTTTTTTTTGAAATAAACTGAAGAGAACAAGGTGTTGGTGCTGGTTTTATGAAGTCACTTACACACTGGAATGACAGCCTCTGTGATCCCCTTCACTTCCTAAACATCAGCATCTGATGAAATTTACAGCACCCCAAATGCACATCTGTGAGATCCTCAGGTGAGTCAGATGCATATCCTCATGGGGCATAAAAGGACTTGGGGCCAGTAGTGATGATTTGAACCATTCTCAGAGAGTGACTCTCACAATGCTAGCTGGGAAACCCCTCAGAAATATGGACGATAGTTGAGGAAACAGTGAGTTCCCTCTTTGTTTGGAGGTGATCATAGTTGCCAGGTTCTCTCAGGACACAAGACCATTGAAGTCCAGTTTTGTCATTCTCAAAAACATTGTTTGGCTAAAATCCTCATCTTCTTCTTCCTCAGAGATGCAAAAAATGATCAGGAAGGAGAAAAATATTTGAATTGGGTCTTGTAGAGAATTAAAGAGAATCCTACTCCATGCTGGAGTCTCAGGGAGCTCTTGCCTTATCACCTGCTTCTTTCTTCATCCTCCTCCTCCATCTTTTCACAGATGGGGCCTGATCTATCTGAGGCAGAGGACTCAGAGCAGGGACTTAGCCCTTCCATTCATGCATATCATTGTTTTCTCTGTGTCTCCCCTGTGGGGTTTGAGGCCCAGGCAAGGAAGTCACTGAACCAGATCTCATGACAGAATACCACAATCACTTGCACTGAATTAGCAACATATTGTCAGAAAGGGCATAGCTTGGTAGCTACATCAGCTAATACATTGTTCTCAGACTCTTATTGCTCAGGAAAAGCTTGCATTCAGAGTTATTAAAAAGATTATTTAAAAGATTCTTTGGCTCATACAAACAATTCAGTTGTTCTTTATCAAATGAGACCTTATCTCTCTGGAACAAAAACCCTCCAGGGGTCACTATGTATATTCATGGAAAACTGGTAGAGACTCAACTGGTTTAGCTTTACTGGATCATATGCTCAATGGACCATGCACAGCACTAGAGCAGCTGCTTCCTCCAATGGAGACAATCCTTAGCACACTGCCACCATGTTTTGGAAGTTGATAGTGAAGGACTCTTATTTATATGATGCATTACATAAACATGACCCCTTCAGCAGGCAATTCAGTAAGAAATCATGGGCCATCAGGAAGTCTGGTCTAAACTTTAGGGCAAGAGATTCCTTCCAAAAAGCATACCACAGCTGAAAATGTCTCCTTAATTTCCTCATTCAGTGTTCAAGATGATAAAAATTTGGATTCCAGGCATTGTTGTGGCTCTCTTTTTTTCCTTCCTCATTGTGGACATGATTTTTTTTTTTGGGGGGGGGTGGGTCCGCTTCTCAGGTTGTGAAACTCAGGAGCCCTCACTTACCACTTGGTCTAGAGGGACAGTCACTGTCTTCTGTGGCTCCAGATCACTTCACAGTTGCAGCAGAAGTCGAGCTAAGTGCCCAGGACCCTGATTTGAAACACAAAAATCAGACAGTCTGGGTTACTATCCTTATTCTCAGGCTCCCTTGCTGTGGGCAAAGCAGCCTGATTCTCTCAAGTGCACAGCCTGAGGGTGTAACAAGTTCAAAGTGTGAAACATTACAGTGATGCTCAGCACAGTCAGACCCAGATGGGGAACAGAGATTGAAGCTTGCACCTGACTTAGCTTAGATGGAAATATGATCATCGGTTATAGGAATCATAAAACTGGAAACTGACCACTCTGTCAGCACAATGATGACTGTCCCTGGAGATAGGTTAAGAAAAGGGTCTGGTTAGTTTCGGTTCTTATATAAGTTCAGAATCGAGGATATCTGTCAATTGTTTGTGAGGAAATGTTCCACAAAATACATATTTAATTATCTGAAATCCTCTTATGTCCATTCTGTGTCCTCTGCTTGAGACAAAGAAGTGCTAGTCTCTCTTAGCCTTAGCATTTGGAGTCCAGACCTGAAGACACTAGTTAGTTAATAAACATGCTGCATGAATGATTAAGTACAAATGCACACAAAAGGGTCATCCAGCATTAGCTGATAAAGTGTTTTCAGGATTATCTTACCCTTTCCTCTTGATTGAACAGGAGTACCAGTGTTCTATCCACACCTCTTCTCTCTTATTAGCATCCACATTCCTCATTAGTGACTTCCCCCACACTGCTTGGACCAGATCTTTAATACCAAGGTGAGAACATGTCACTATACAAGGTCACAATCAACTGTTCCTAAACAAAGAAGCCTAAATATCTGACTCCTGAACAAGTATTTAATTCTCTTATGGATAGAAAAAAAAAAACATCTAATTGCTATATTTTCCACCATACTCAAGAATGATAGCACCTTTCTGGTTATTCAAAAAAGAAATGTCCAGTTCCTAATATATTCTTTCATTCTCACCCAACAGGTTTTTTTGTTTAACAGGTTATGAAGAGTTTGTCTTTGAACAGAGTTCTGATGATCTTCCCATCCTGTTTTCCATTGTTAGTGTTACTGTATGGACAAATTAATGTCTTCAGAAATCTTTTGAGAATATCTAGCACTGCAATATAATATGTACTATGATATATGTAATTTAAATATATAATATGTGTGTGTATATGAGAGTTTCAACCCAGGGCCTCCCACATGCTAAGCAAGCACTCTATCACTGTGCAACAATCCCAGCCACCCTCACTCAATTTATAGCCTCAATTCATTGTGCAGACCTTGGAGAAGACCCCTTAATGTCCCAAATAGTGAATTTCAATTGTTCAGAATTTGAATTGTGCTAGAGCTTATAACATTCACGTAATTGTGAATGTTTCTTCCCTATAGTGCATAATTCTAAAATGACAAAAAGCATGCTAATATTAATGAAATTGTGTTTATGTGCAACTTATTACACAGGCATTCCTGGCAAAGCAATATATCTAATAATGGTAGAAAATTCTGTGGCATTCATCTGTGAGGACCCTAAAGATTGACCTGTGACAAGGTGGTGAAGAAGAGATGTGCAGGGTATTCCATTGTGTTTCTCACAGCTGGCTGAGCCCCGCTAGCCTCAGGTCTAATAGAGAATGAGCTGCCTCCTGAGCTCCCCAAGGAGATCTTCAGTCTGGAGCTCTCAGGGCCTGTTGATGGCTCTTGAGCAGGATCCTATGCAAGGTTTCCAATACCTGCTCTGTCAATGACATTTCCTATGGTGAAACTCTGAACAGGCATCACCCTCAGCATCCTTTACCCTCAAATCCTCTCTAAGCTCATGAATTAGAGATCAGATGTAATCTGAGAATGCATGAAGATAAGAGTTTAATTTATAGGAATAGCCAGTCCTTTTCCCCATGGGCAGCAGAGAGGATAAGAAAAGCCTGGGGTCATAGAGTCCCTATTTTGAGATCAAGCACTATTCTACCATGGCCTGTATGTAACCTTACTCCTCCCGCTACTTCCCCATTACACAGATAGGGACAGATCTCAGAGACTCAAGATAGCTCCTATCCCATGTCAGTTCTTCTAGTTCAGATGACCAGTATTTTAAATATGGTTCCTATTCAAGCACATATGAATGTCTGTGTTTTCAGGTTCTCTTCCCAGCCTGGGATGACTCAGCCACCCTCCCTTTCTGCAACTCCAGAAGCATCTATCAAACTCATATGCACCCTGAGCAATGCCTTCAATGTTGCTAAGAAATGGATCCAGTGGTACCAGCACAAGATGGGGAACCTTTCTAGAGTTTCCCTGACATTCTACTCAAATTTGTGTAATCTCCATTGCTCTGAGGTTCTTGGTCTCTTCTCTGGATCCAAAGATATCTCAACAAATTCATCATTTTTGCTCATTTTGGGGCTGCAGCCTGAGGATGGGGCTGACTATTACTGTGTCATTGGACATGTTAATTTTCCTCATAGGAACATAGGGAGATAGAGCAGTAGTACAAAAAATTAGCCTGCTCACGTTTTTAGACTATACCTAAGTTATATGTCAGAGTGGTATCCTCTAAATTTTCTAATCAGTTTCTGAAATCTCAGGAAAACTGAAAATAAATAAACACCAAAATCAAATGCAAACCAAATAATAACAATAATAAATATGATAACATTCAAACATTTTATTATGATCCATAAGGTGATCTGCATTTATAACCAGATCCTGTTGAGATAGATTTGTTCTCCTGGAAATAAAAGTAAATCAGTTCTCTTGTTGGCCATGAGCCATAGACCCTTCCATCAGAAGGACATCTCTCTACAGCATGGGCTCTTCTCTTTAAGGGGGAAGAGAAGATCCCACCTCGTTTGTCTCCAGTTGTTTGTGCTCTACACTGTAACAGGCTCTCAGGGATTGAGACACTAAGATGTGAAATGGTTTGGGAAGATGGAGGCATCAGAGAAATTCCAGGCCAAGGCCCAGCCTGATTCCCTTGTGGGGGACCTGCACCTTCAGTTTTGATTTCAAGTATTAAATGCTAGGAATTGGGGTAGGGATGTGTTAAGGAATTTGGAAGTGAAACCAGCAAACTTTTTTGAGGCACCTGAGTGACTGAAGGTGAGGCTCCACCATTTTTTTTATTAGTTGTTTAAAACATTACAAAGCTCTTGACATATCATATTTCATATATTTGATTCAAGTGGGTTATGAACTCCTATTTTTACCCCATATACAGATTGCTGAATCACACTGGTTACACATACACGTTTTTACATACTGCCATACTAGTGTATGTTGTATTCTGCTGCCTTTCCTATCCTCTACTATCCTCCCTCCCCTCCCTTCCCCTCCCATCTTCTCTCTCTACCCCATCTACTGTAATTCATTTCTCTCTCATTTTTTCCCTTTCCCTCACTTCCTCTTATATATAATTTTGTGTAACAATGAGTGTCTCCTTCCATTTCCATGCAATTTCCCTTCTCTCTCCCTTTCCCTCCCACCTCTCATCTCTGTTTAATGGTAATCTTCTTCTCATGCTCTTCCTCCCTGATCTGTACTGAGTTGCCCTCATTATATCAAAGAAGACAGTTGGCATTTGTTTTTAGGAATTGGCTAGCTTCACTTAGCATATTCTGCTCTAATGCCATCCATTTCCCTGTAAATGCCATGATTTTGTCACTTTTTAGTGCTGAGTGATACTCCATTGTGTATAAATGCCACATTTTTAATCCATTCATCTATTGAAGGGCATCTAGGTTGGTTCCACAATCTAGCTACTGTAAATTGTGCTGCTATGAACATCAATGTAGTTGTATCCCAATAGTATGCTCTTTTAAGGTCTTTGGGGAATAGTCTGAGAAGTGGAATAGCTGGGTCAAATGGTGGCTCCATTCCCAGCTTTCCCAGGAATCTCCATACTGCTTTCCAAATTGGCCGCAACAATTTGCAGTCCAACCAGCAATGTACAAGTGTACCCTTTTCCCCACATCCTCGCCAGCACTTGTTGTTGTTTGACTTTGTAATGGTTGCCATTCTTACTGGAGTGAGATGGAATCTTAGGGTGGTTTTAATTTGCATTTCTCTGACTGCTAGAGATGGTGAGCATTTTTTCGTGTACTTGTTGATTGATTGTATGTCCTCCTCTGAGAAGTGTCTGTTCAGGTCCTTAGCCCATTTGTTGATTGGGTTATTTGCTTTCTTATTGTTTAATTTTTTGAGTTCTTTGTGTACTCTGGATATTAGGGATCTAGCTGAAGTGTGAGGAGTAAAAATTTGTTCCCAGGATGTAGGCTCCCTATTTACCTCTCTTATTGTTTCTCTTGCTGAGAAAAAACGTTTTAGTTTGAGTAAGTCCCATTTCTTGATTCTTGTTTTAACTCTTTTGCTATAGGTGTCCTATTAAGGAATTTGGAGCCCGACCACACAACATGTAGATTAGAGCCAACTTTTTCTTCTATCAGACACAGAGTCTCTGTTTTGATATCAAGCTCCTTGATCCATTTTGAGTTAACTTTTGTGCATGGCAAGAGAAAGGGATTCAGATTCATTTTGTTGCATATGTATTTCCAGCTTTCTCAGCACCATTTGTTGAAGATGTTATCCTTTATCCATTGCATGCTTTTAGCAACTTTGTCCAATATAAGATAGTTGTAATTTTGTGGATTGGTCTCTGTGTCCTCTATTCTGTACCATTTGTCCACCTGCCTGTTTTGGTACCAGTACCATGCTGTTTTGTTACTATTGCTCTGTAGTATAGTTTGAAGTCTGGTATCGCTATACCGCCTGTTTCACTATTCCTGCTTAGAATTGCTTCTGCTATTCTGGGTCTTTTATTTTTCCAGATTGTTTTCATGATTGCTTTATCTTCTTCTACAAGGAATTCCGTTTGTATTTTGATTGGCAATGCATTAAACCTATAGAAAACTTTTGGAAATATCACCATTTTGATGATGTTAGTTCTGCCTATCCATGAACAGGGTATATTTTTCCACCTTCTAAGATCTTTTTCTATTTCTCTCTTTAGGGTTCTGTAGTTTTCATTGTATAAAACTTTCACCTCTTTTGTTAGGTTGATTCCCAAGTATTTTATTTATTTATTTTTTTGAGGATATTGTGAATGGGGTTGTTGTCCTCATTTCCATTACAGAAGATTTGTCGCTGATATACAGGAATGCTTTTGATTTATGCGTGTTGATTTTATATCCTGCCACTTTGCTGAATTCATTTATTAGTTCTTGTAGTTTTTTGTAGACCCTTTTGGGTCTTCTAGGTATAGAATCATGTCAACTGCAAATAGTGATAATTTAAGTTCTTCTTTTCTATCTTTATGCCTTTAATTTCTTTCATCTGTCTAATTGCTCTGGCCAGTATTTCAAGAATTATATTGAATAGAAGTGGTGAGAGAGGGCATCCCTGTCTTGTTCCATATTTTAGAGGGAATGCCTTCAATTTTTCTCCATTTAGAATGATGCTATCCTGAGGCTTTGCATAGATAGCTTTTACAATGTTGAGGTAAGTTATTGTTATCCCAGTTTTTTATACTGTTTTGAACAAAGCTGTACTTTGTCGAATGCTTTTTCTGCGTCTATCAAGATGATCATATGGTTCTTATCTGTAAGTCTATTGATGTGGTGAATAAGATTTATTGATTTCCATATATATTGAACCAGCTTCGCATCCCAGGGATGAATCCTACTTGATTGTGGTGCACAATTTTTTTGATATGTTTTTGTATCCGATTCACCAGAATTTT
>NW_025999898.1:3026405-3061021 GCF_001458135.2 Marmota marmota marmota
TGATGTTGGCCTCATAGAATGAATTTGGAAGAACTCCCTCTTTTTCTATTTCCTGAAATAACTTGAAAAATATTGGTATTAATTATTCTTTAAAGGTTTTGTAACACTCTGCTGTATACTCATCTGGTCCTGGGCTTTTCTTGGTTGGTAGTCTTTTGATAGCTTCTATTTTCTCCATTGATATTGGTCTGTTTAAATTGTGTGTATCCTCCTGACTCAATCTTGGCAAATCATATGACTTAAGAAATTTATGGATGTCTTCATTGTCTTCTGTTTTATTGGAATATAGGGTTTCAAAATAATTTCTAATTATCTTCTGTATTTCTGTAGTGTCTGTTGTGATATTGCCTTTTTCATCCCATATGCTAGTAATTTGAGTTCTCTCTCTTCTTCTCTTCATTAGCATGGCTAAGGGTCTGTCGATCTTATTTATTTTTTTGAAGAACCAACTTCTAGTTTTGTCAATTTTTTCAATAGCTTCTTTTGTTTCAATTTCATTAATTTCCACTCTGATTTTAATTATTTCTTGCCTCCTGCTACATTGGCTGTTGTTTTGCTCTTCCTTTTCTAGGGTTTTGAGATGAAGTGTGAGCTCATTTATTTGTTGTTTTTTTTTCTTTTTTTGAGGAATGAACTCCAGGAAATGAATTTCCCTCTTAAAACTGCTTTCATTGTGTCCCATAGATTCCGATATGTTGTGTATGTATTTTCATTTATATCTAAGAATTTTTTTATTTCCTCCTTTATGTCTTCTGTAACCCATTGATCATTCAGTAACATATTGTTCATTTTCCAAGTGATGTAGGATTTTTCCTTCCTTCTTTTATTATTGATTTCTAGTTTCATTCCATTATGATCAGATAAGATGCATGGTATTATCTCCACACCTTTATATTTAAGGGTTGCCCTATGGCATAATATATGGTCTATCTTTAAGAAGGATCCATGTGCTGCTGAGAAAGAAGTATATCAACTTGATTATGGTTGATATATTCTATATATATCAGTTAAGTCTAGGTTATTGATTTTGTTATTGAGTTCTATAGTTTCTTTATTCAACTTTTGTTTGAAGAGTCTGTCCAATGGTGAGAGAGGTGTGTTGACGTCACCCTTAATTATTGTGTTGTGGTCTATTTAATTCTTGAACTTGAGGAGAGTTTGTTTTTATGAACATTGCAGCACCATTATTTGGTGCATATATATTGGTAATTGTTATGTCTTGTTGGTGAATGGTTCTTTTTAACAGTATATAATGTCCTTCCTTATCCCTTTTTATTAACTTAGTCTTGAAGTCAATTTTATTTGATATGAGGATGGCCACCCCTCCTTGCTTTCCGAGGACCATGTGCTTGGTATGATTTTTCCCAACATTTCACCTTCAGCCTGTGTATGTCTTTTCCAATCAGATGTGTCTCCTGCAGGCAGCATATTGTTGGGTCTGTTTTTTTTTTTTTTAATCCAGGTTACCAGCTTATGTCACTTTATTGGTGATTTTAAGGCATTAACATTTAGGGTTACTATTGATATATGGATGTACTTTCAGTCATGTTTGATTATTCATCTTTTTTTTTTTAATTTGGTTTGTTTCTCCATGATTAGCTTCCCCCCCCCCCTTGCTTTACTGAGGTACTTCCCACTGTTGGTTTTGGTTGTTGTTTTTCATTTCTTCCTCATGTGCTGTTTTGCTCAAAATGTTTTGCAGTGCTTGTTTTCTGGCTGTGAATTCTTTTAACTTTTGTTTATCATGAAAGATTTTTATTTCGTTATCATACTGAAGCTTAATTTTGCTGGATACAAAATTCTTGGTTGGCATCCATTGTCTTTCAGTGTTTGAAATACGTTGTTCCAGGATCTTCTTGCTTCCAGCATCTGTGATGAAAAATCCCCCGTTAACCTAATTGGTTTACCCCTGAATGTAATCTGCCTCCTTTCTCTTGTAGCTTTTAATATTCTCTCTTTGTTCTGTATATTGGATATCATCATAACAATGTGTCTTGGAGTTGGTCTACTGTGATTTTGTATGCCTGGTGTCCTGTATGCATCTAGAATTTGTTTATCCATTTCCTTTTTTATATCTGAAAGTTTTCTAAAATTATTTCATTCAATAGAATGCTCATTCTCTTGGTTTGGACCTCTATACCTTCCTCTATCCCGATGACTCTTAAGTTTGTTTTTTTTATGTTATCCTATGTCACTTGGATGTTTTTCTTGTGGTTTCTTTCCAGCCTTTCTGAGTTGGCTAGACTCTTTTCAAGATGATATATTTTGTCTTCATTGTCTGACGGTCTGACTTCTACTTGCTCCACTCTGCTAGTGATACTCTTGTTTGTGTTTTCAATTTGGTTTATAGTTTCTTCATTTATAGACTTATTATTTGAATTTTTTTTTATAATCTCTATTTCCTGGCAAAATTACTTATTTGCTTCTAGAATATGTTTATGTAATTCATTTTCAATGTGTTCTTTCATTGTTTGAATTTGCTGTCTCATGTCCTCTTTAAGATTCCATTCCATCTGTCTAAGGTATTCCTTGAGTTCTTTATTTGACCATTTTTTCTGATGCCTCTAGGTTCTCCTGTAGATTTAGGGTGTCCTGCATTGTTTGTACTCCTTTTCTTCCTTGCTTTTTCATGATGCTCATGTTACTTCCAGCTCTCTTTGACTGCTGAGTTACTCTTTACTCCTATAAATTTATTTTGGCTTTGTGTATCTCCAGGATCTCTCCTTTGTGATGGGAGACTATGATTAGAGATGATGAATTTTATTGCACTTTAAAGCAGATTCATTCATTTCCTAAACTGTGAACGGATTCTGATTGCATATAGCGATCTGTGGTTTGGTCTTGGGACTTATGTTTATGTTGAGTGATGTGATGGTATTGAGGTTGGTATATATTGGCAACCTTGGAAGATTGCTCTACTGACAAGGGATATTAACTGGAGAATGGTCTGGAGTATATGGGGGTAGCTAGGGAATTGGTAGCACTATATAACACCTTGGAACGTTTACCTATACACATTTAGTAAATTACATATAAACAGCGTCGTAATGCTTGGGAGGAAAGGTATTAGAAGGGGAGGAAAAAAGTCACTAAAGAGAATGAGAGTAAATCAGTACAATTCAAGAAAAGGGGAATAAGGAAATTGAAAAGAAATGAAAAGACAAAAAACAAACAAACAAACAATAAAACAAAAACAAACAAAAATAATGCAGTCTTAAAGTTTGATTAACTTTTCTTCCAGTAGGTGGAGCTGTGCCCACTGGGCCAAACTTCTCCTTTCAATACGCAGGAACCAATCCCTGTAAGGCGGCTCCTCCTCCCCCTCTGGGTGGCTCTCCAATCCTGGTCACCAGGGCTTTTCCTGGTCTCCAGCCACTTCTCCACTTTTCCTCCAGCCAGGCCCCACTCACTGGTGGCATTCACCACAAAACTTGCTACATGCCCGGTCTGCTGCTCCCTGGAGCCTTATTTTCTTGAATGACTGGGAACACTCTCTCTGTTTGCCATTCCCCCAGACCCCAAGGTTGTGGAGCACAGGGCTGGGAACCATCAGCTTATTTTCCATGCTTCCCTCCGATAGGCATGCCCCCGGAAGTTGGTGCAAGAGACCTCGGTTGTCAACGCTGGTGGGAGTGGTAGCCAGGGGTCAGGCACCGTTCCTGACTCCCTCGATCTGACAATCACGCTCACGGGAGAGCTGTGGAGGGCTCTTGAGATTTCCCTGCTGTGTGGAGATGATGGGCCTGGGGGTCACACACCTGCAATCGCCAGTTTCAATGAAGCTATCCCCTCCGCTGAATTCTGGTGACATCAGTTCTCTGCCATGATGGCTCCAATGTGAAAGGCTGCCATTGGTTCTCTTTGCTGGGCTATCAGATGAGAAGGGTGGGTCCGGTCCGACTCTCCCAGGTCCCACCTCAATTCTGGGCTGGCTGCCTATGGAAACTCGCTTGGCATCACCTCAAAAGATTCACAGAGAAACCAAAGAGTTGTTTCTCTATTCCACTGGAGCATCTGTAGCGCTGAGACGTGATGGTTTGGTGGTGAGATGCAGACAATCAACCAGAGACTGCGCACGGGCAGACTGAATTCACCTGCTCCGAGCTCCGTGTGGGCTCTGAAGGGAGCAAACTGGTCACCTTAGGTCCACTTCAGCCCAGCATTGACAAGTGATCCTGAGCAAACAGCATTCAGTCGGTTTAAGACTCCATTTGCCCACGCAGCTGAAGAGGTCGCAGAATTGATCTCTCAGCGCCTGCTGCCATGGTGGATCTCTCGAGGTTCCACCATTAATTATAAAACTCTGAGAGTCCTCCTGGGATGTTGAGTGAAATAAGTCCAAGGATGACAATATCCTCAATGTGACACCACTCAGGATAATGTGGACTTTCATAGGAAGGTTTTTCTCAGAACATTGGAACTGAAATCTGTCCTTTTATCCTCTAACACCCATTGTGGGTTTCAAAATTCCAGATCTTAGAAGTAGATTGTGAACCTTCAGGGAGCAGAAATTCCCACACACATGGTGTATATATATGTGTACACATGTACATATATATACTCTATCTCACAACCTGAGGTCATTTTATTTTACACAGAGAGCAAAGGAAGATTTGGAGCTTACTGTGGCAACTGGTACACAGGATTTCCTTTGAGAAGTCCTAGATCTGTGACTTTATATAAAGATATAAGTGATTAGTCATCAAGGATTCAGTCCTAAACTTGGGCCAAATTTCTGTCAGTAGCCCCTCCTTGATTTCCTCTGGGTTTCAAACTGAAAAACAGAATGAAAAAAGGCTGATTATCCCTTTCCTCCCCTGCCCCAAACACACTCTTTTCTTATTCACATTTGGATACATTATCAATGCAAAAGATCTTCAACCTAGGGTGAATTGACATAATATCACTTCTCCTGTGTGCCTCATGATTGCTCTGTCTCTGCCTATGAACAACACACACTGTGTTTGGATTCTGCAACCCACTTCAGGTCTATTGATCCTTTCCCTGGCTGGGCTCATCTTCCCTGAGATCTGAAAACATAGAAAATCTGTGCCTCATTTTCTCTTCAGATTTCACTCCTGTGTGGCTTTAGATTCCATGATGAAGAATGGACTTTATCCAGTAAGATATAGCTCTCCAACCCCTACCATGCTCATTTCTCCCTGTCAAGCCTCAAAGTTATGCTTTTCTCTGAATAATCTTCAGGTGAAATGATGTTGGATAAGTATCAGGATTTTTTAGACCTAGACTTTGTAAACCTACCCACCTTTAAATCCATGTAGCTTTAACAAATGAACCTGATTAGGAACACTTCTTCTGATATAAAAATTCATAATGACTGCTTAATTGAGCAGTTGTAGAAGTACTAAACAACAGTAATTTATATTCATGGCAATATTATTTTATATCACTAATATGGAAATATCCCTCATTGCAATATTATTTTATATCCACTCATATGGAAAAAATATAAAATTAGAATAATATAACATACATATTGGATTCCAAATAAAATTGATTTTGTCAGATTTTGATATTCAAGGGCAAATTAGAGCACAGAGGAGCAATCAAAGCAGAAAACACTCATCCCCTGATAATATTATATTCTCATAGGGAAAACAGACATCTGAAGAAAAGTCTGGTAGAGTGCAGTTAGCGAGAACACAAAAGGACACTCTCAGAAAGCAGCAACCTGACATTAAGAAAACCTCTAAGAGCAGCACAGACAGAATTACTACAGTTGTGACCCCTCCTGAACTTCAGCCTTTAAACATTGTTTAAACATTTCATACACTGGGAAAAACCAAAGGTACCTGGCTGAAGCATAGCCAAATATATACCAGGTAATTCTGAAATATGTATTACCATAAACAGTGCATTTAGAGTTCTGGAGACCATTAGAAACTGGAAAAAAAAGTTCTCAGCACAAAAACAAGGGTTGTTTTACTTGCAGGGAAATAAAATAAAAAAGGTTCATTTGTTCTTGCCAGGTTGTGAGAGGGGTTAAAGACCCAGAACCAGAGGCCAGCAGGGGGAGATGTTGCACTACTCATGACAGGACAGGGCTCTGCACCAAACCAAAAAGGCTTTACATCTCTGTGCAGAAGGTGTTCTGAACAAAGTGTGAATTTCCTGCACCTGGGTCCCCAGAAGCCACATGAGCATTAGGATTTGACCTACACCTTTCTAAATTAAATTCAGTATGAGTTAGTTTTTTGCTTTATCCATAGAAAATGATATTATAAACTATTATGTTGAGGTAATACACAATGAGAAAAAAGGAAACTCTATATAGGTTAAATTCCTGATATGTGTTTATTATTGCTATCTTATGTTGCTCTTATTAATCTTTGATCTACTTTTAACAAATTGTGGTTTAAATAAATAATATAGCTGCTAAAAAGTTCTCATGTGTATGAATGGAAATTAATCCCACAACAATACAGACTCTCAAACCAGTTTCTCCAGTACATTTGCTAGTCTGAAAAAGGTAATTTGGTGGAGCTCTCAATCAGTCTTCAAAACATAGAACCTCCTGGCAAACCTGAAAGTTTTCCCTCCTTGTAGAGATTACACCAGCTGGAGTCTGTGGCATCTCCATGTAGCCCTAAAGTTAGCTGGTGTGCATGATGCATTCTGGGAGAAACAGGCCAGAAGGAAGTATGTGTTCTCAGTGAATGCTAATTTGTCATCAGGATCTGTGGCTGCATTAATGGAAGAGTAGGGCACATGATTCCTTCAATGCCTTCAGTTGCTGGGTAAACATGAAGTGATAATAGGAAATCATAAAATAGTATATTTTATTTTAGTGTCTGCATTATATGTGGTCTATATAATAATGGTCTTTGAGATATATTTACTTATTCTAAATTAACTCATGTAGAAGGTGGTAGCTTGAAAGAAATATAGTAATACCTATGATCTATAAGAATAATTGCTCTTTCTTTTATTTTCTTTTTTTCATTCTGTATGTGCTCACACATATGTGTTTGTATGACAGATCTGATACGTAAATATACTACCTACATTTAAATGTACTCATACATATATGTAAGTTATATTTGGATTATCAATTTTATAAAAAAATCTTACAGTGAATTTTTATAAATTTATATCAATCAACCAAACAAGAACATGTTTTCCCTTTAAATTACATTTCTCTCTAAACTGACTTTTTTTTTAGTTTAACAACTGTGAAAAGCAGATGCAAATGTTAGATAAGGTAATGATTTAGGAGGAGACAAAATGGAAAGGAGCTGGAGGAGAATAGATAGACACCTTCAGATCACATTTCTGACACCTGTGAGAGGAGCAGGGGAAGAAAGGATTGGATAGGACGATCCTCTGACCACAGGCAGGGCCTAGAGTCTCTGCTGGCTGAGTGGCTCCTGGAACCTGGGTAGCCATCAGAAGGACACTGGTTCCCACAGTAGGATCCTGGACTAATTACCCCAGAAGTTAGCATTTCCTGGAGCTGGCTAAGGGCAGAAAACTGACATTACATTTTCTTTCTATGTAAGATTCCCTGTAAGACATGTGATGGGTATTTCCTGGGTGCTCCAACCAGCTTTGGTGATGCATTTAACTTCAGGACAGGGGTTGTGCCTATTTGCTTCTCTGTACTCCCCTATATGAACTCAACATGAAGTCGAAGTTGAGTTCTTTCAAAGCATTTGAGCCCTTGCTATCTGCAGGCCCTGCAACCACTGAGATACCCCTCTTCCCTAACTTGCATGAGGAGAATGTTCCTCAGGCCTGGAGTGTCATTTTGGGCCATCTCCTCTCCCCATGTGCCTGACTCCTGCTGCTCCTTAACCTGGAGCCACTACGTTAATTCTCTAGGTATATATAGTGTCTGATGCATGTGAAATACCTTATTTATTCTTAAAGAATAAATGAGTGGAAGAAAAATGAAAGACACATCTAATTTCCATATTAGATGTTAATTTAACTTTAACATTATTCCTATTTGAGGAGAATAAACTCCTGAAGCAGTGTTTGTCTCTGAACTTTCTAAATAATTTTTTGACATATGTACAAATATATAATATTTTTGTCATATTTACAAAAAAATTCCCTTCATCCTTCTCTTCCACCTGGCCTCTCCTTTGTGAATCTGAAAACAGGTATTGTATTTCCCACATCTTGCTCTATGGACTACCTGCTGCTCTCCCACATGAGATTCATTGGGCCCAGGAGTCACAGTAACAGGCACTTGACATTTCACCCCTTTTCTATTTCTTCTGCTCTCATCACACACACCCACGAATCCCCCTGACAGTACTCTTTGTCCTAATTTTGTCTATAATTTCCCCAGAGGTGATGCTCTAATACAAGATATAATGATGTGCATGGTCCAGATTAAACATGTTTCAGTCAATGCAGCAGTCATTTTAGGAAAATAAACTGATGCACAGATGAGCAGATTTCATGCACATGGACATTGGTGTGGTCCCAGAATTTTTTCCCCTAAGCTTCAATTACTATGTAAGCTAGTTTATCATGCCACCATCCCTGGGTCAGGGACCTAGACACTGTGATTACCATGGGGAAGATACAGGAAATAGGGACATTGCATGAGTAGCCCCAACTCTGGGAAACAAATAGAGCTGGTATAAGAGGTCGAGGGAATTGGAGCTTTTAGAGTGAGGCCTAAGAAGGAGCTGTGTCTACCATGGCCTGAACTCTATTCCTACTTCCAGGATTCTCTCAATGCTCAGTCAGGTACAGGCCTCAGAGACCTAGGGCAGGCCCCTAGCCCGAGTCATTCCCCTCTGCCTGAAATACTCAAGTCACTGATCCCCTGCCTCTGCCTTTCACTGTGATGGGTCCATGCTTGCAGGGTCCCTCTCTTTGCCTGTGCTGACACAGCCACTCCCTTGCTCTGCATCTCTAGGATAAACAACCAGACTCACCAGCACTCTGAACAGAGATCTACTGTTGGTAAAAAATAATACCTGCAGTGGTACTAGCAGGACTTTTATCTGAGCACTACTCAGACAAATTTGTATCTGAGTCAGACTCAGACAAACAGCTGGGGCTTGGGTTCCTCAATTGAGTTTCTGGATATAAGATGTCTCAACCAATGTAGTGTATTTGTAAATCCCTGGATTCCAGTCTGAGGAGGAGAACAATTATTACTATCCTGGATATGAAATTAGTACTATGACAATAAAACAACCATATGAGGTAGTGGGACATGTTTCTCATCTGTAGGGGTTCCATGTTTATGTCATTTCACTGGTCAAGAACCTCACTGTTTATAAAATAACACATCAGATTCTGGTTTACATTAGTGGTATGCCATAATTATCTCCCATTACATAATGCTCAGAGGAACTTCAAAAGGCAAAACAAAAACGTCTCAACAATTTATATTAATCCTAAAAATAATAAAGTTTTCAATTATCACCAGTAAAGGAGGTATGGCACAGAAGTTGAATATTCACAGAAGTTGAATCCCATGAAGGTGATATCCCATAGTATGATTATGTCAATATACAATAATAGTTTATTTAAATTATAAATTATGCATAATTGTATATGTAATATAATTTTAGTAGTGGTCAGTATCTCTACCCATCAGGATCTAGAAACTGTAATTGCAAATTATACACTGAATTATGTAAGTGCATTATCTTTAATATAATATTATTGAATTATACATGTAAACATTCCTGTTGTCTCTGCAGATTAACATGTAAGAGCTGGTTTAATTTTTCTTTCTATTTGCTTTTTAAACTTCTTAATTTTTATGTATCTATTACTATCCACAGAATGGCCTTAGAGAATGGGTGAGCTCATGCTAGCTGAGAATATGTCATTATTTCTTTTGATTTACACATTACGTTAAGGCATCTGGATTTCACAGTGAATATACAGTTTTGGTATAATACATTTATTTTCACTTCAATCCCTTTGTGGAATATTTAAACCATCCCATAGATGTGTAGCAGATTTCATTGCTACTTTATTATACACAGACAGATGAGATTTAGTGTTGTTTCATGTGCTCATTGTTTTTATTGGTTGTTTTTAGATATACATTACAGTAAAGCATATTTTTCATACATGGGGTACAACCCATTACATTGTGATCCCATTCTTGTGGTTGAACATGATGTGGAGCTATAGTGGTCATTTATTAATTTATGAACACAGGAAAGTAATGTCCACCTCATTCTGCTGTCTTTCTTATTCTTATTACCTCCTTTCCCTTCATTCCCCTATTTCTAATACAATGAACGTCTACACTTACCCCACTTACTATCCCTTCCTATGGGTTAGCAACCCATATCAGACAGAACATTTGGCGTTTTCTTTTTGTAACTGGCTTATTTTACTTAGAATGATAGTCTCAAGTTTCATACATTTACCTGCAATGTCATAATTTCATTCTTCTTTAAGCCTAAGTAATATTCCATTGTGTATATGTACCACACTTTCTTTGTCCCTTCATCTGTTGAAGGGCAGCTAGGTTGGTCTCATAGTTTAGCTATTGTGAATTGAGCTGCTATAAACATTGATGTGGCTGCATCACTGTAGTATACTGATATTAAGTGCTTGGGGTATAAACTGAGAAAGAGATATCTGGGTCAAATGGTGGTTCCATTCCATTTTTTGTGAGGAACCTTCAGACTGCTTTCCAGAGTTGCAAAGATTTGCAGTTTCATCATCACATGCTTATTTTCTATCTGCCATACATATTGTTTCATGTTTCTGGGTATAAAGGAAATCCATATGCAACAAAATAAAATTTACCCCCCTATCTCTCACCTTGCACAAAACTTAACTCAAAATGGATCAAGGACCTAGGAATTAAACCAAAGACTCTGTGTCTAATAGAAGAAAAAGTAGTCCCTAATCTTCATCAT
Source organism: Marmota marmota marmota (assembly GCF_001458135.2). Classification (NCBI taxonomy): domain Eukaryota; kingdom Metazoa; phylum Chordata; class Mammalia; order Rodentia; family Sciuridae; genus Marmota; species Marmota marmota. The sequence goes on from NW_025999898.1 coordinate 3,037,280, forward strand.
GTGGGATTAGACCCCAACTTCCTTAATAAGAACTCCTATAGTGCAAGAATTAAAACCAAGAATCAATAAATGAGATGAAATCAAACTAAAAAATTTCTTCTCAGCAAAAGAAACAATCTGTGAGGTGAACAGAGAGCCTACATCTTGGGAGCAAATTTTTACCCCTCACACATCAGATAAGGCACTAATCTCTAGGTTATATAAAGAACTCAAAAAGCTAATCACCTAAAAAACAAACAACCCAATGAATAAATGGCCAAGGACCTGAGCAGACACTTCTCAGAAGAGGATATAAAATCAATCAACAAACATATGAAAACATGCTCATCATCTCTACAATCAGAGAAATGCAAATCAAAACTACTCATCAATGTTCATAGCAGCACAATTCACAATAGCTAGACTGTGGAACCAACCCAGATGCCCTTCAATAGATGAATGGATTAAAAAAATGTGGCATTTATACACCATGGAGTATTATGCAGCACTAAAAAATGACAAAATCATGGAATTTGCAGGGAAATGGATGGCACCAGAGCAGATTATGCTAAGTGAAGCTAGCCAATCCCTAAAAAACAAATGCCAAATGTCTTCTTTGATATAATGAGAGCAACTAAGAACAGAGCAGGGAGGAAGAGCAGGAGGAAAAGATTAACATTAAACAGAGACATGAGGTGGGAGGGAAAGGGAGAGAAAAGGGAAATTACATGGAAATGGAAGGAGACCCTCATTGTTATACAAAATTACATATAAGAGGTTGTGAGGGGAATGGGAAAAAAAACAAGGAGAGAAATGAATTACAATAGATGGGGTAGAGAGAGAAGATGGGAGGGGAAGGGAGGGGGGATAGTAGAGGATAGGAAAGGTAGCAGAATACAACAGTTACTAATATGGCATTATGTAAAAATGTGGATGTGTAACCTATGTGATTCTGCAATCTGTATTTGGGTTAAAAATTGGAGTTCATAACCCACTTGAATCTAATGTATGAAATATGATATGTCAAGAGCTTTGTAATGTTTTGAACAACCAATAAAAAAAGATATCATCTCACTCCAGTCTGAATGGGAGTATTATGAAGACAAACAACAATAAGTGTTGGCGAGGATGTGGAAAAAAAGGTACACTCATACATTGCTGGCGGGACTGCAAATTGGTGCAGCCAAAATGGAAAACAGTATGGAAATTCCTTGTAAATCTGGGAATGGAACCATAATTTGACCTAGCTATCCCTCTCCTCAGACTATTTCCAAAAGACATAAAACAGCATACCACAGGGACACAGCTACATCAATGTTTACAGCAGCAAATTCATCTGTGGATGAATGGATAAAAATATGTGGCATATATACACAATGGAATTTTACTCAGCAACAAAAGTGGATAAAATCATGGCATTTGTAGGTAAATGGATGGTGTTGAAGAAGATAATGCTAAGTGAAGTTAGCCAATCCCATGAAAACATATGCTGAATGTTTTCTCTGATATAAAGGGGCTGACTCACAGCAGAATAGGGAGGGGGAGCATGGGAGGATTCGATGAAATGTAGCTAGGGAAGAGGGGTGGGAGGAAAAGGGAGAGGGCAGGGGGTTAGTAAGGATGGTGGAATGTGATTGACATCATTATTCAAAGTACATGTATGAAGACTCAAATTGGGATCAACATAATTTATATACAGAGATATGAAAAATTGTGTCATATATGTATAATAGGTATTGTATTGCAAAAATAATACATGTGAATTGGCATGAACATACTATATATAAAAAGATATGAAAATTGTGCTGTATATGTGTAATAAGAATTGTAATGCATTCCACTGTCATGTATTTAAAAAATAAAATCAATAAAAAAGGTTTCAAGTATTTTGGATTAATTTTTGGAGATAAAATTAGAGAAAGGGTAATCAAAAGAAAACTCTACATGTGTTGGTGGATTTGGGTACACTCATGATGAAGAGGAGAATAATATTTTCTGATCTGCAATGGAGTAGGGAAGAATGTTTGTCTTACTCTTTCTGAATAGAAGGGCAAGTGGAGCTTGACCTGTGGAAAAAAGAGAATCTGCAGGAAATAAACAGTCATTTCACTTAAGAGAACTACATGAAGGTGGAAAATCAATTTTCATTAAACCTACAGAAAACCACAAAAGGACATACATTGCCTATTCCTCACCGGTCGAAGAAATAAGGAAGAAAGGAATGAAGAAATAATGATTAAAATTGAATATATTAAAGTTTTATAAATTTTAATGACTTCATAATGCACATAGTCTAGTATAATTTATTTTATAATTCTCTATTAATCAGAAAATGTAAGTTTTTTTTCAAATTTCTATACTATTGCTTTCAGAAATATAAAAAAAATTATATTAAGCAATATACACAATTTATCTTATCCCCACAGAAATAAACATAACTGCTTGATTTTATCCCAGTCTATATTTAATTACAAATTATGCTGGAGTTGGAAATTAGAAACCTATACTGTGCGATGAGTTACATTCCCAAGTATGAAAGTTTCCAGGCTGTAGAATGGCACTTATTGCCTATCTTGGGATCTGGAACTGTCAAAATTATGAAAAAATATTCAACATCTCTAGTAGTTAGGAAAATTAAAATTAAAACTACACTGAGATTTCATCACACTCAAGTCACAATGGCAAGCTTTGATGATGCAAGAATACAGGCAAGAATCAATGTTATTGATGATGTGGGGAAAAGGTACATACATTGCTGGTGGAATTGCAAATTGGTGCAACTACTCAGGAAAAATGTATGGAGATTCCTCAGAAAACAAGGAATGGAACCACCATTTGACCTGGCTATCCTACTCCTCAGTTTATACCCAAAGATCTTAAAATCAGTATGCTATCATTATGCAGCTATCAATGTTTATAGTAGTTCAATTCACAATGTATAAACTATGGAAACAGCCTAGGTGCCCTAAAACAGATAAATGGATAAAGAAAATATGGTGTATATATACACAATCGAATATTATTTGCCATAAAGGGAAGGAAATTTTGGCATGTATGAATAAATGGATGAAACTGGACACTATCATCTTAAGTGAAGTGAACCAATCCTAAAAACAGAAAGGCTGAATGTTCCCTCTGATATGTGAATGCTAACTCAAAATAAGGGTAAAGGGTGAGGAATAATAAAGATACTTCAGAGTAGACAAAGGGGAATGAAGGGAAGGGATGAGGATTGGTAAGAGGAAAGGCAGTAGAATGAATTGGACATAGTTTCCTATGTGTATATATGAATACATGACCAATGTAATAATACATCCTGTACAACCAGAAAAATGGGAATTTACACTTTATATATGTATAATATGTGAAAATGCATTCTATTGCCATCTATAACCAATTAGAACAAATAAAAATAAAGTAAAAAGTTTAAAAAAATTTAGAATATGATTTAATTCCTCAGCTGGAAACATGAGACCCTTGTAAGATATACTGAATCATGTTGAACAAATATAAACAAAAGCTGATATTCATGCCCACACTACCTGCACATATCACAGTGACTAGGACAATGCATTTTCCTCCATGACTGAAAACATTCATGAGTCCTGGAGTCTGAGTCTTTTCAGGGTCTCCAGTGTTATATGCATCTCTTCTGTAGGGTAAGTGGCTTCTGAAATCTGGGTGCCCACAAGTTCCCACAGAAAGAACCTGCACTAGTTAACCCAGATGTCAGAATTTCCTGGAGTCAGCCAAGGACAGAGGCCTGACATCGAATATGGTTTTCCTATAGGATCCCCTATAAAATGTGTGAAGGGTGCTTCCTGGGCTGCAACAATAAGCTTTGATGATTCATTCACTCACAGGACAGGGTTTGTGCCTATTCCTCTCATTGTACTCCTCTATCTGAACCAACATGAAGTTAAATCTGAGTTCTTTCAGGTGTTTTGAGCCCTTGCTCTCTGCAGGCCCTGCAACTACAGAGATAAACTCTTTCCCTACTCTGTATAAGGAGGAGGTCCTCAGGCCTGGAATATCCTTTTGGGCAATCCCATACCCTCCTGTGCCTGACTCCTGCTGCTCCCAACCTGGGACCACTCCTTGAATTCTCTACATATCTCTAGTGTCTGATGCATGTGAAAGATCTTATTTATTGTTAAAGAATAGATGAGTGAAGGAAGAAATAATCGACTCATCTAAGTCCCCTACTAGTGGTTAATTTATTATTATTACTATGGGAGGGGGATAAATCCCTGCAGCACTGTTCATCTCTAAAATTGCTAAATATTTTCCAACTTTTAATACCATGGTCATAATGTACTAAATGTACAACAAAAAACCATTCTTACCCACTCTTCCACCTGGATGCACTGTGGATCTGAACACAGGTGTTGCCTTTCCTTCATCTTGTTCTATGGAGTACATCATCTTCTCCCACTTGATGTTCATTGTGTCACACCTACTCTTGACATTTCATCTCTTTTCTATTTCCTCTGATTTCATCTTTCACAATTCACAAACAAATGCCTTCTGCCCCACATCTTTGTCCCAATTTTGTTGTACAATTTTCCCAGAGCAGATGTTGTAAAATTAGATATTAAAATGGGCACAGTCCTCGTTAAACATATTCTGGTCAATAAAGATATCACCTTAGGAGCCTAAAAATGTACAAAATGGCTAGATTTCCATGCATATGCACTTTAGTGTGGTCCTAGCAGTCATTTCCTCCTAAGCCCCATGTATTAAATAAGTTAGTTCATCATGCCACCCTCCCTGGGTCAGGGACCCAGACACTGTGAGTTCACATGGGCTAGAGACAGGGGTATGGACACATTGCATGAGAAGCTCCAACTCTGGGAGGCCAATGGAGCTGGAATAAGAGAGGCCTGGGCTAGTGGATCTATCAAAGTGAGGCCTAAGAAAGGGCTGTGTACACCATGGCCTGGACTCCTTTCATCCCTCTGCTCCTCTGTCAATGCAGAAGTAGGTACAGGCCTCAGAGTCCCACAGCAGACTGCTGACCTTAGAAATGACCCTCTGCCTTGAAGAACACCCAAGTCAGTGACCCCTGCCTCTGCCTTCATTGTGATGGGTCTATGCTTGTAGATTCTGTCTCTTTGCCTATGCCAACATGACCATTCCCCTTCTCTGCATCCTGGGGTCAACACCCAGACTCACCTTCTCTGAACAGGTGGTAGAATAAACTATGGGAGGGGTACTAGCAAGACTTGTATGTGAGCACTCTTCCTCAGACTCGAACACCTGGGGCCTGAATTTCCAAGTTGAATTTCTGGATAGAAAGATTTCTCAACCAATTAAATTATTTATAAAACTCTGGGCTCCAGTTTGAGGACAAGGGCACTTATTACTGTCCTGTATATGAAAATAGTGTGACAGTGAAAAAAACCAGGTGAGCAAGTGGGTAAAAACACTCATCTGTAGAGGTTTTAGGTTTATGTCACTTTACTATGGTAGTTAAGAACCTAATTGTTTATAAAATAAGACATCAGCTTTTGGTTTACATTAGTGGCACACCATAATTCACTCCCATTATACAATGCTCATAGAAACAGTAAAAACAAAAACCAAAAAAAAATCACAAAAAATTATATTAATACTAAAAATAATAAAATTGTATATTATCACCAGTAAAGTAAGTAAAGCACAGAAGTTGTAACTCATCAAGATGGTAATCCATAATATCAGTATATCTTAATATATAACATTTTATTCAAATTTCAAATTTCACATAATTATGTATATATAATAAATTTCATCATTGACAAGTGTCTATCCATCAACCTCAGATTTTGAACTTGCAAATTAGACACTAAATTCCATAAATGGACTTTCTTCAAAGAGGATTATTGAGTTAAGCATGTAAACATACCTGATCTCTCTGCAAATTGACATGCAAGGTCTTATTTCATTTTGTCTTTTACTTGCTGTTTTTTTAACTCCTTAATCATAGGCCATTTAAAGTATCTATGTGAATAGTAGAATTCAGATATTCTTCTCCAAGTGGAAGCAGTATAAGTGAAGTTTTAAAAATATGTTTTCTTTCCCTGTATAAAATATTTTCAAACTTAATTCCAATATTCCAAAGCCTTAGAACATAACAATAAAATTGTTTTATTTTACTTATGTCATAATATCAAGCCTGGTTAAAAGAATAGTTTGCATTTAAAATCCTCCATCTCAGTAACCTTAGATCCTGCATTTGTGTTTAAACTAATGAAGAAAGGCATTGTAATCATAGGCTAATATCATTACATGGTTTATTCTTCCTATGAATAATCAGTGTATGCATGGGTGTATGCAGTAATCCACAGATTGATCTAAGTGAATGGGTAAGCTCATGCTAATTGAGCATAAGTCATCATTCATTTTGATTTCTGGATCACCTTCAGGGACCTTGATTCATACTGAATATTTGGTATGCATTTATTTTTCACATCAATGTGTTTGTGGAATATTTAAACCATCCCAAAATGTGTAGCTCATTTTATTGCTACTTAAATATGCACATTCTAATGGTAGATGATGTTAGTATTAATTCATGTGCTTATTTTCTTTTTATATTTGTTGTTTTCAGATATCCATGACAATAGCATATATTTTGACATATACATACATGGGGTGCAACCCATTACAGTTTTGATCCTATTCTTGTGGTTAAACATGATGTGGAGTTACACTGGTCATTTATGTATGTATGAACTAAGGAAATATAAGTCTGATTCATGTTACTGTTTTTTCTAATCTCAACTCACCTCCCTTTCCTTTATTCCCCTTTGTCTATCTAATGAACTTCAATACTTCTTTCTACTTTCATTTGTTCTAGGTTATCATCCACATATCAGAGAGAATATATGGCCTTTGGTATTTTGGGGGACTGGCTTGTTCCACATAGCACACTAGTCTCCAGTTCAATCCATTTACCAATAAATGCCATAATTTCATTCTTTTTATGGCTGTGTAATATTTTATTGTGTATATATACCACATTATATTTACTGACTCATCTGTTGAAAGGTACCAATACAGGTTCCATAGCTTGGCTATTGTGAATTGAGCTACTATAAATATTTATGTGGCTATGTCACTATAGTATGCTGATTTAGGGTCCTTTGGATATATACCAAGAAGTGGGATACCTGTGTTAAGTGGTGGTTGCATCCAGGTTTTCTAAAGAATCTTCATACTGCTTTCCAAAGTGGTTGCACCAGTTTTCAGCTTCACCATCATGTGCTTATTTTCTATTGGCAATTTTCTTTCTGAAACCTTGGCAATTTTATATAATTTGTTTTCTGTTGCTTGATTCAAATATTCTGGGTTCATCTTTGGAGATAAAATTAGAGAAAAGAATAATCACTCTGTATGTGCTGATTGATTTGGGTACACTCATGAAGAAGGGGAGAATTAAACTTCCTGATCTGCAGTGGAGTAGAGAAGATCTTTTCATCTTGCTCTTTCTGAATTGAAGGGCAATTGAAGCTTGTCCTGTAGAAGGAAAAATCTGCAGGAAATTAACAATCATTCCAGTTGAGAGAACCATGTGAAGGTTGAAAAATAAATTTTTATTAAAACTGTAGAAAATCTCAAGGGAACCTACAATTGTCTATTCCTCACAGAGGAAAGAACGAAAGAAGGAAGAAAGGAGAAAACTGATTAGAATTTAATATATTAAATTTTTATAAATTTGAATGACTTGAAAATGTGTGCATTCCATGTATAATGTATTTTTAAATAATCTATTAATCAGAAAATATAACATATATTCCAATCTCTCTATTATCACTTTCATTGTACACAATTTCTATTCACATAGAAACAAACACAATTTCTTGATTTTTAATATTTTCTATATTTAATTATGAATTATGTTGGAGGTGAACAATAACAATGTAACATGGGATAAGTTACATCCCTTAGTATGGAAGTTTCTAGGCCCCAGAATATCACTTGTTACTTACCTTGGGATCTGGAACTATTACAATTTTGAAAAAATATTCAATATCTCTTGCAGTTAGAGAAATTCAAATTAAATCTACACTGAGATTCTATCTCACTCAAGTCACAATATCAGTTATCAAGAATACAAGCAACAATCAATGTTAGTGAGGATGTGGGGGAAAGGCACACTCATACCTTGCTGGTGGAACTACAAATTGGTACAACTGCTCTGGAAAGCAGTATGGAGATCCCTCAAAAAACTTGGAATGGAAGTACCATTTGATCCAGTTATCCCACTCCTTGATTGATACCCCAAAGACTTAAAAACAGCATACTATAGTGGCACAGCCACATTAATGTTTATAGCAGCTTAATTCATAATATCTAAATTATGGAAAAAGCCTAGGTGCCCTTAAGCAGATAAATGGATATAGAATATGTGGTATATACACAAAATGGAGTATTAGCCATAATGAGAAAGAAAATTATGGTATTTGTCAAATGGATGGAACTGGAGACTATTATGCCATGTGAAATAAGTCAATCCCTCCAAAAAAATTGAAGGGGGAATGTTCTTTCTGAAATGTCATATTAACTCACAATAAGGGCAGGGGTGTAGGGAAGAATAGAGGTACTTTGTATAAGACAGAGTGTAATGAAGGGAAGGTAGGGGGATTGAGAATAGGAAAGATAGTGAGTGGATCAGAAATTACTTTCCAATTTGCATGTATGAATATGCAAAATGTAATTCAACATTATGTACAACCATAAAATGAGAAGTTATACTCCATGTATGTATAGTATATCAAAATACATTCTATTGTCATTTGTAACTAATAAGAATAAATTAAAAGAGAAAAAAGGAAATAAAAATATTTAAAAAAAATTTCAGGTGGTGGGGCTTTGGCTGCAGTTCAGTGGTAGACTGCTTGCCTTGCATGTTGTGAAGCACTGGGTTCAATCCTCAGCATCACATAAAAATAAATAAATAAATAAAGGTATTGTGTCCTTAAAAATTAAAAAAAAAAACAATTCTCAAATGAAACCATGGGACCCTTGGGAAATATACTGATTCATATTGAAGAAATACATACTAAAAATATCAATGTTTATAGCAGTTCAATTCACAATAGTTAGACTATGGTACCAACCTAGGTGTTCCTCAATAGATGAATAGATGAGGAAAGTGTGGTATATGTACTCAATGGAATATTGCTCAGTTTTAAACAGAGTGAAATTATGATATTTGACAGTAAATGGTTGGAGTTGAAGAATATAATGCTAAGCAAAATAAGCCAATCCCACAAAAACAAAGGCCAAATGTTTTCTCTAAAATGTGGATGCTAATTCACTATAATCGGCACTAGGTAAGAATAGCATTACCTTAGATTAGGTAAAGAGAAGTGATGGGAGGGGAGAGGAAGGATGTGGTGATAGGAAAGAGAGTAGAATGAGACAAACATTATAACTGTATGTATATATGTGACTGCATGACCAATATGATTCTGCAACATGTACACTCAGAAAAATGAGAAATTATATCCCTCTATGTATGATATATCAAAGTGCATGAATGCATTCTACTGTCATATGTAGCTAATTAAACAACTAAAACAATTAAAAAAAGAAAAGACTGATATTTATGCCCAGACCACATGCATTCTTGCCACTGTATAAGAGACAGGACATTTTCATGCATGACTGAAAACATTCATGAGTCCTGCAATCTGAGCCCTTCCAGGGTATCCAGTCCCTGTGGCATTCCATGTAGCCAATGGTGGCTAAAGTGCCATATGGCTGTGTCTGGCTGATAGTCACAACCATCAGTCACTTTCTGGAAATAAGGGTTACAAACATGTGAACTGAGAAGCTTGAAAACATGCACACAAGTGTCTTCTTAATGGCAACTCATAAGATTTCACAACAGAGTTACTTGCCAATTCCAAGGTGAAAAGACCTCTGAAACAATGTTTTTATGCTGTGGAGAAACTAGACGTTTCCTTGAAAGCTAATAAAACCAGACACTTTCTGTTCACCTGCTTAATCCTGATCTGAGAAGAATGTATATCAAAGACACCATCTTTGTCATATACAGGGAAGTGTCAAGTGAATTATGCATGAATTTGCATGAGGAGTCTGAGGAGAACAAGACAGCTACACTGATGTTATGGGGAGGCCACACAAAAGGCTCACTGTCCTGCCCCCCACCCCGGAAAGATTCAATGGGGATGCAGGACTGTCTCAGGGGTTCTGATCAGAATATCACATGATGATGTGTATTGGCTTAGACAACAGGGTGCACTGCAGATTAGTTAAGGGGGGTCAGGAAGGGACCAGAATTGTAATGAGCCACCTGGCCCTGCCTGACACTCTCTTGTTAAGGCTCACTGCTGTGACCTCCCACACCCCTGAGCCAACCCATTTCCACCCCTGCACACCTACATCACAACTTTATTTACAGGAGTGAGAACCAGGCACAAGGTGTAATAAGAAAAGCTAGAGGAACCTAATTTGCATGGATAGACCCTCTTATCAGAGCATGAAGAGGACAAGGGAGAGACTTGGGGGAACCTCTGCTCAGCATCAGGAACAGAAGACAGAGCTCAGGATGATTTTACAATGGCCTGGTTCTGTCTCCTCTTCACATTTCTTGTTCATTGCACAGGTGACAAGATATGGAGGAGAAATAGGATCTGGGAATCCTCTGATATAGGTCCTGATTCAATTATTTTTTTCTAGACAAAACTCACCCTCTCTGTGTCTCTCCTACTTCCAGGGTCCTGGGCCCAGTCTGTGCTGACACAGCAGCCCTCACTGTCTGGGACTCCAGGATAGATGGTCACCATCTCCTGCACTGGAAACAGTAACAATATGCATAACTATTAAGTGCAGTGGTACCAACAGATCCCAGAAACAGCACCTAAACTCCTCATCTATGAATATAGCAAATGAAACTCTGGGGTCTCTGATCGCTTCTCTGGCTCCAAGTCTGGGAACTCTGCTTCACTGACCATCACTGGGCTCCAGCCTGACGATGAGGCTGACTATTACTGTCAGACTTATGACAGTAGCCTCAGTTCTCACACAGTGCTCCAGGCTCATGGGGAAGTGAGACAAAAACCCCTTTACCATCTGTCAGGAGGACGAACACCCAGCAGCTTTGCTCAGGCCTAGTCTCTGGCTTTTTCTGCTACCACTAGTATACGCCCAACTGAATCTACTGGCACCCCTTTGAGTGAGAGGCTTCTTATACTCTGCCCTCAGAATCATTCACAACAGATGTTTCTAGGAAAATGTATCCATAGAAAAAGAAATTACTGTTCCTTGTTAGCTTGAGAAGTTGAACAGGAAGGTGTAGTCTCTTTGCCCTGAAGTTCAGGTGATGAGGCAGCCAGTGCAACCCTGGTTATCTCCAATTTGACACCTGATGGGGAATACTGTGGTTCCCCCATCCATTTTCCCTATTTCCAGGCATTCTAGAACTATGTCTTCTTTTCCTTAGTTTCCATTGCATATATTGGTGATTGATGTTTTAGTTTAATTTCATATAAATTTTCTAGCATGAATTCATTGGCAGAAAATAAAACAAACATAATTGAAAACTTTGACATATTTTGAGATAGTTCCACACTGGTGGGAACATCAGGACAGTCGGGTCAGGAATCTGTCCACCAGCACTCAAGTCTACTTTGCCCTTTGGGAACCCTTCCTCCATCTCTGCTCACAGAACCTCCCAGGAAACCATTTACTTTCTTTCAGTGAATATTGGTCAGGTTTCCTTTTATATTTAGAAACACACAGCAGATATTTCTTCTTGAATGATGTCTTCCTTCTATAAATTCCTTTTGAGACCCTGTCACATTTTGTTGAATTTTCCTTGATTCTGCTGGGGACACATCATGACCTTTTTGGTCCCTGGATTATGCTGTGTTGATGCACACTTTTTTTCTGATCATGGTGTTAAAATTTCATTTTATAACTGTAAGTATAGAGAGCAATATGATCCAGCTTTCATTATATTGATTGCATTATTGACATCCTGATCTAAGATCTTTCCTCAAAAATTGATGGAAAACAACAGAAATCCTATTCCTTTGTTGTCTTTTCACTGTTCACTGGACTCAGCATCTCCTAATGGGGCCTATGGGCATGTCTTCCCAGGCCCTTCCCCTCCTCACTTTGGAGAACAACTTTTCTAATTCAGGGATTATGTTGGGACTGAGATAAAAGGTAATTCCTTACATAAGTCCCAGGGAGTTACTTGGAAGGAGAAGACCATTGGGAGGTCTTCCCAGGTCAGAGTTTTGAGGGTGTATCTTACATTGTCAGGACCTCTGCAAGGACCTCTGCAACTGCAGAACATTTCCTGGAGCCAATCTGATGAAAATAATACTCCTAAAAAAATTATGGTATCTCCATATGCTGGTAACAACAGCTGACACATCAGAGAGCCTCAGTATAGGGACAGGCAGTGAAGGTGTGGTTTTCCAGCTGTGTCCAGGACTGTGGCACATCCCTGAAAAAAGACATAAAAGCATTTTGGTCCATGTCTTGCCTGTGGAGCCTCCAAATCAGGTTTCTGAATTTCAGCAAGTTAAATAAGAAGTGAGTGCCTTTTATGTTTCTCTCTTAATCTCATGTCAGTTGAATTCTCAGTGGTTATAACCAGTGTCTGGCAAACACTTCATCTTCCAAGGAGATATGCTTTGACATCTAGGAATAATGGCAAAGATGACAACAGCTTGTTCTAAGAACACTTCCTCTTAGATACTTTCAGGGACACAAAGTGGATTTGGGTAGTTGCAGATAAGAGACACAATGTTTAAATAATCTGATTAGTCTGAGTGCCACCATGTTTGAAATGTTTATGTGTTTCCTTCACTTTAAAACCTACTGAAGGGAATTTAATGGACATAAATGGGAGCTCAGATTGTCCCTTGCAGATTTAGGGCACAATAGTCAGATGTTTGAACATTCAAAAAGAAAGGGGGCTCTCACCATGAGGTGGCCAGACTGTGATGGAACTGGCTGCATCTAGAGCTTTTCTGTACAACAACTAAGTGTAGAAAGAATGTCAAATGAATACCCACTCCCCATTGACCCCTGTATACATAAGATGAACACTAAAGAAATAGGTAGCCAGGAATACTAGACTACTGGCCATGAGGACCACCAGAGGATCCTTCTTAAGGGGTCTATTTGTTCTGAGATGCTCTTAGTGATCTAGTGTTTAACATTTAGCTCTCTCACTGCCATGGCCCAAGTTTGATTTCTGGTCAGTGAAATATTTCTTTTGCCATCTGTGGTGGTGCATGTCTGTAATCCCAGATACTCAGAAGGTTGAGGCAGTGGGAATAACAAGTTGGAGACAAGCTTCAACAACTGAGGGACAACTTGTCTCAAAAACAAAATAAAATAAAGCAATAGCAACAAAAATACCACAGAGAAGTGATTAATCAACTTGGAACTTGGAGATGTTTCTGATCATCAATGGTTATAAACATTGCTTTGGTGAGCAACTTAGAAGGTGTCCAGGAATTGGGTGGATATAGGAGTCTGCATCAGATGTGTGCACAGATAGTGTCATTGTTTCCATATTTTCAGTACTTTTGAGTGCCAGACATAATTTTCTGCCTCCTTGAAGGGTTCCTTGATTCAGGATCTGCTATTCCCAAGAAAGTAGAATCAGAGGAGTCCTGTGCTACATCTGGACAATAGCATGATAAATTGAAGAACTACTGCCCTCCTTCTTCCCTGCATGTGGAGAATCCCCATTCATCACATGCAGTATAAAAGGTGTGTGAGCAAGAATTTTTCCTTGTTTTTTTAAATCACAGAGTTACAATTGTGTTCATCCAAAATGACAAAGACTATCTGGTCTGATAACAAACTAAAATTGCTAAGTCTAATGCATCTTAATGCTAATAGATTAGTGTTTTCAGTGGGTGTCTGAATTAGTATAATTAGTATAAAGCTCCACTTGCTCCATAGCAGGTTGATCAGAAAGATTGATTTTAGGTGAGGCAGATGCAAGCAGACAACTGGAAAACTGTGTGGGAAACCATCATCAGAGTGAAAAACTGTCCAAACTAATATGCTGCTCTTCTCAGATTGTCATACACATTAGCTACTGGTGCTTAGGAACATTCTTCTCAATGAAACATGAATTTATTGGCAAAGTAGATTATATGTTAGGCCACAAAACAACTGTTAAGAAATTGAAGAGGAGGGAGTTCTTCTAATCTTATTCTAAGAGGCCAGTTGTTCTCTCTTGGAAGTTTCACTGACATTGATATCTCTCCTAAAAACAATGTGTGCTATCATGCATACATGACTGTCAGTCAGGAATGCCCTAAAAGCTGGGAGTGGTGGTATACACCTGTGATTCCAGAAGCCTGGGAGGCTGAGGTTGGAGGATCACAAGTCCGAAGCCAGCCTCGGGAACACAGCAAGATCCTAAGCAATAGCAAGACTCTCTCTCTAAAACAAAAAGGGGCTTGGATGATGCTTAGTGATTAAGTTCCTCTGGGTTCAGACCCTGACCTACAAAAAGCAAAACGGAAAAGAACAGGAAAGCCTTCCCAAGTTTTGTGTGTTTTTGAGCAGTGTGATCATGTAGACCTGGTTGACCATCTGCATAACTGACTTTATTTTCTCCGAACTAGTTTTAAAAAAGTGAAAGTGAAAAGTAAAGAAAATTTAATTCTCTAACTTGGAGCATATTCTCTTTCTTTTTTCTTTTTTCACACTGAAGAATTGATTACTAATATTATTTCCACTTAACCCTTCTCTGTATCCAATGAGAAACTCAAAATCAATTACCCTATCAGAAAGTTGGTAATGAAAACAACTTCTTTACTCATTCAAAACATTCATGAGTGATGTTCCATTCTTATTTTTTTCTCTTGATAACTTCCACTTATGAAAGAAATAACTGGATTCTTGAAGGGAGAAATGTTGAATTTAGGAAGTAGATTCAGGAGAGGGAGAAAATGAGAGGATGGGCAGGTACCATGGAATGACATCAAACAAATGATGCTATGTACAAGTTCCAATATTTCAAGGTGAATCAGTTTTTTAAAATAATTTCAACACACCAATTAATGAAAAACAGAAATGAGATCAGTTGCATAGAGAAAATATTTAGGGGATGGTGTAATGAAGGGAAAGGGAGAATACCGGAGAATGAAATTATGTTACCTGTATGTATGGATGTTGGTATGGTTAATCTCACTATTAACATGCAATCATACTAAACCAATGAAGCATTATGTAAAATAAGTGTAAGCATATTATGATTAAAAAAAAAAACCTCAGATGAAGTCAAGAAACATGCAACACTAAAAATGAATTGCATACAATTGGGAATGATTTCTACAAAGATATAAAAACAGATAAATAATATATAAAAGTAATGTTCAAAGAAAATTTAAGTAATGAATGTGAGACTGTCTTGGAAATACAGTGGCAAAGTTATACAGACAATTCAACTGTTTTTTTTTTTTTTAATCAAATGAGACTTTACAGCTTTAGACCAAAACACCTCCAGGGGGCACTGTGGACATTAAAAAAAACCTGGTAGAAACTCAAGTGGTTCAGCTTTATTGGATCATGAACAGTTGCTCAGTGGACCATGAACAGGGCTAGAGAAGCTGCTTCCTCTCATGAGGAAAATCCACAGCACACAGTCACCCTGGGTCTACCTCTGTACATCTAAGTGCTCTGAGGACTGAGAACCATGTTTTGAAAGTTGAGGGCTCATATTTATATATTACACTACACAAACATGACCCTTCAGTGGGCAATTCAGTAAGAAATCATGGGCCATCAGGAAATGTGGTGTAAACTTTAGGGCCAGGGGGTCCTTCCAAAATGCATACCACAGACTGGACATGTCTCCTTCTCCTCCTCACCCAGTGTTCAGGACGATAAATACTTTGGATTCCAGCCATTGTCATGGCCCTCTGTTGTCCTTCCTCATTCGAGACATGTTGTTTGGGTTTTAGGGTCTACTTCTCAGGTTGTGAGACTCAGAAGCCCTCACTGACCACTTAGGCTGAAGGCATGGTCACTCTCATCTGTGGCTCCAGCACAGCTTTGGTCACCAATAATTACTTTTCATACTGGTTGCAGCAGAAGTATAGCCAAGTGCCCAGCACCCTGATTTGAAACAAAAACAGCAGACAGTATGTGTCACATTCTTTGTTCTCAGGCTGCCTTGCTGTGGGCAAAGAAGGCCGATTCTCTCAGGTGTGCAGCCTGAGGGTCTAATAAATTTAATATGTGATACATTATAGTGATGCTTAGCACAGTTAGACCCAGATTGGGAAATTGAGATTGAAAGCTATACATGACTTAGCCTGGATAGAAATATGATCACAGGATATGGGAATCATAAGACCAGACACTGACCACTCTGGCAGCCCAAGATGATGTTTCATGAAGACAGGTTAAGAAAAGGGTCTGGTTAGTTTCTGTTCCTGTATAAGTCCAAAATGGAGGATATCTGTCAATTGTTTGTGAGAATATGTTCCACAAAATACATATTCAATTACCTTAACTCCTCTTCTGTCTATCCTGTAACTTCTGCTTGGTCCAAAGAAGTGCTAGTCTCTCTTTGCCTTATCACTCAGGACCCAGACCTAAAGATTCTAGTTAGTTAATAAACATGCTCCATGAATGATTAAGTAAAATGGACATCCAGCGTTAGCTGATAAAGTGTTTTTAGAATTATTTTACCCTTTACTCCTTGATTGAACAGGGGTACCAGGGTTCTAGCCTCACCTCTTCTCTCTTTTTAGCATCCACATTCCTCCTTAGTGACTGTCCTCACACTGCCAGGACCCCGTATTTAACACCAAGGTGACAGCATGCCACTAGACAAGGTCACAGTTAACTGTTTCTAAACAGAGAAGACAAAATATATGACTTATTAACAATTATTTAATACTTTCATGGATAGAGAAAACATCTAATTGCTATATTTTCCACCATTCAAGAATGGTAGCACCTGCCTGGTTATTCAAACAAGAAATGTCCAGTTCCGAATATATTCTTCCTTTCTCACCCAACAGATTTTTGTGTTTATCTGGTTATGAAGATTCTGTCTTTGAACAGAGCTCTGATGAATCTCCCCATCCTGTTTTCCCTTCTTAATGTTTCTGTATGGACAAATTAATTTCTTTACAAATCTTTTGAGACTCTCTAGCACTGTAATATAATATATCCTGGAAATATGTAATATAAATACATAATTTATATGTATATATAATTGCAAGAGATTCAACCCAGAGTAAACTAGGACAGGTTAACCTTCCAAGGAACTCTATAACTATATAATGATCCCAGCCACCCTCACTCAATTTTATAGAATCAACTCAAGGTGCAGTTTCTCAGAGAAGACCCCTTAATATCCCAAATAGTGAGTTTCAATTGTTCAGGTTTAGAATTTTGGTAGAGTTTTTTTTATTATTTGTTGTTCAAAACATTACAAAGCTCTTGACATATCATATTTCATACACTTGATTTGATCGGATTATGAACTCCCATTTTTACCCTGTATATAGATTGCAGAATCACATTGGTTACACATCCACTTTTTTACATACTGCCATACTAGTGTTTATCACATTCACATAATTGTGTTCTTTCTTCTCTATATTGCAAAATTCTAAAATGACAAACAGCATGCTAATATTGATGAAATTGTGTTTATGTGCAACTGTATCAATCAGGTTTTCCAGACAAAGCAATGTATCCAATGATAGTCACAAATTCTGTGGCATTCAGCTTTGAGGACCCTAAAGATTGACCTGTGACCAGAATGTGGTGAAGAAGAGCTGTGCAGGGCCCCTCATCATACTCCCCTATCTGAACCCATCATGAAGTCAAAGCTGAGGATTTTCAGGGCTTTGGAGCCCTTGCTATCTGTAGGCCCTGCAACACTGAGATACCTCTCCCTAACCTGCATGAGGAGGAGGAACTCAGGCCTAGAGTATACTTTTGGGCAATCCTATCCCTTCCTGTGCCTGACAACTGCTGTTCCATAACCTGGGACTAAACTTTGAAATTTTCTACATATCTCTAGTGTCTGATGCATGTGAAACACCTTGTTTATTCTTAAAGAATGAGTGAAAGAAGAAATGAACAACTCATCTAAGTCCCCTACTAGTGGTTAATTTAACATTAGCATTATTGATATGGGAGGAGGATAAATCCTTGCAGCACTGTTTGTCTCTGAAATTACTAAATATTTTCCACCTTTTGATACCATGGTCACAATGTGACAAAAGTACAACAAAATTCCCTCCGACCTGCTCTGCCATCTGGCCTCAGCTCTGTGAATCTGAACACAGGTGTTGCCTTTCCAACATCTTGTTCTATGGTCTACCTGCTCCTCTCTCACCTGAGGTTTATTAGGCCCAGGAGTCACACACAATAGACACTTGGTATTTCATCTCTTTCCTATTTATACTACTCTCATCTTAGACCACAAACACACAAATTCCCCCTGTAGGATATCTTTGTCCCAATTTTGCCTTATAATTTCTCCAGAGCCAATGCTCTAATATGACATAATGATGAGCATGGTCCAGATTAAGCATGTTCTGGTCAATGCAGAAGTCACCTTAGGAATCTAAACTGATGCATAGATGGGCAGAATCCCATGCACATGGACATTGATGTGGTCCCATTCTCTCTACACCTTACTTCACCCACAGTGGCCTTCCGTGATTTTACTTTTCACATCCCTCATGCTTGGTACATTTCTGGCTTGTTTTAATCTTTCTACAATATTTCTGAAATAAATGTAAAGAATTTTCCAAGTACCATTAGAATCAGATATCATACTTACCTTTTAGGGTCCTGTGCAAAGGCTGTGCTGACTCATCATCTACAGTGTTTGAGATTTTAGGGGCAACATGTTTAGTAGCAGAAGAAGCAGGAACAAGAATCAGCCCTTTACATGAAAACAAAAGTGCTCAGGAAGGAGTGCCCTGATTCTGAGAATGTTTAACCTTCCCAACATCCCATACTATTTGATGATTCTGAATATGTACACAATCTCATATATGTTTTAAGAACATGTAACTCTTCTGGAAACACTGATTGCTTTGTTTGTCCCCAAGGTGTTTCCTACTCTTCATTCAGAGCCAGTTCACAGGTGACTCCTGCTCTGGTGTCTGTGCAAGGATTTACTCAGGTCTTGACTCCCAGAGTCCTGTGAATTCTCACCTCTCTGCAGCCCCTCATTCTGGATGGTGGTCCTCTTTTCACATCTCTTTTATCTAACAATACAGAGATCCATCAATTGAAAGTATGGTTATTAATATCAGCTACCATGGGGGCACTATATGTTATGATCTGCAGATATTTTTAGAATGACAGTTAATAGGTTATCAGGCCAAAATTCATTTCCATTATTTCCAGCAAGGGATTGAATGCTGTCCCATAAACACTAAGGGTTTTGTGGATCTTGTCCAGGTCTGTACAGTGGGTTGCCGCTACTGCGATATATCCCCAAATTCCCAGGTCTTGGGTGTCGGTGCCTGAGTTTGCTGATGGTGACAAAGTAGCACTATGCTCCCTGGGCTGGGAATTTCTGTGCAAGACCACACCAGATAACACCTGGGGCAAATTATGAGTCTTACCCATCACTCTCATTTGTTTGAAGAACCAAGGTCAGACATCAGCTGATGTTTGGGGTGGAGAAGACTTCTTTCCTACTCATGTTTTTCACTTACTGTACAGGTAAAATGTGACTAAGAGAAACAGTAGTTTAGTTCCCTAATCTGTGTTGACCCTTGAGGCTCAGAACTCCCATTCTTTACCCTAGTTCCTATCCATAGGTATCTGCATTTCCAGGTTCTCACTCTCAGCCTGTGCTGACTCAGCCATCATCCATCACTCCACCTATGGAACATCTGTGAGATTTACCTGAATCCTGAGCAGCAGTTTCAGTGTTGGTGACTTCTGGATCTTTGTACCAGAGAATACAGGGAACTCTCTCCATGGAGGCTTTTTATATTCCAATAAAATTTAGATAAGCTCCAGTGCTATGGGGTTGTCAGTCAATTCCATGAACCAATGGTGCTTGACCAATGCGGGGCTTTTGCTCACCTCTGGTCTGTAGCCTGAGGATGAAGCTGTTATTGTAGTACATGTCATGCAACTCAAAGGCTTCCATACTGCCCCAAACTTATGCAGAAGTGAGACAAAAACCTCCCTTCTGTTCTGCTCTACTAAGAACAGATGCTTTCATTTCCCCAGTAGTGGGTGGTCTCTCAGAGTTTCACAAGCAGAGCCTTACAGACATTCCTCAGTTCTGGGTCTATACATCCTCAGTGGATGGCCATGTTCAGGATAATAGAGATGATGACCCCAGAGGCCTCCTCCCTTGTGTGACACCAATTCACCTCCCAGATCCAACAATGCCATTGCCTTAGATCTCATGTTTGGAAGGGTCATCAGAACACTGTTTACTTCATAGGTTGTGGGAAGATTAAAAGAAATCTTTGATATGAATGCATCACAGTGTGTGGCCAGATTCAGCTGCTATGATCATTGTTGCTGCTAGCTCAGCTTATTCTAGAACTAAATGCTCTAGAAATGTCTTCTTCCTATTTCTTCTATAAGTCCTGCTCTTCCCCACATTCCCATTCCAAAGAATGGTCAGATATAAATGGAGGGTTTTAAAATTTTTTTTTCTTAATTTTTAAGTGACATGCCAAATATGAAATGGTATAGATTAATGTGTAGCACATAATTTTCCATACATGTGTGTTTTGCATAATGATTAAATCAGCTTGAACATATTTATGTCCTCAAGCATTTGTCAGTTCTTTATGGTGAAAACCTTTAAATTTCTTTCCTCTTGATTTTTGAAATGTAATTATTATATTGTCACTATACTGTGCAATGGTATACAATGCACAGTATATTGTATAATAATATATTATATATTATATACTGGTATATTATATTAATATATACTGGTATATTACACTGTCCCTATACTGTGCAATGGTATAGCTTTTTGCTTCTATCCAACTGTAACTTAGTACTGATGGATTAACTTTTCCCCTTTACCCATCCTTCAGTCTTCCTTGCTTTGGTAACCACCAATATATGCTTAGCTTCTATTAGAAAACTTCTTCAGTTCCACATATGTGTGAGATCATGTGATGCATGTCTTTCTGTGCTTGATTAATTTCACTTAACATATGATCTTCCATTTCATCCATGTTGTTATAAATGGCAGGGTTTGATTACTTTTTAATGTTAAATAATATTCCATTTTGTATGTATACCACATTTTCTTTATTGATTTATCAGTTGATGGACACTTAAGTTGTTTCCATTTCTTGGCTAGTGTGAAGTACTACATGGACATGGGAGTGCAGATCTCTCTTCTATACACTGATTTCATTTCTTTTAGATATATGCCTGGTGGTGGATTGGTGGATCATATCATTGGTGGTTCTATTTTTGTGGTGCCTCCATATTATTTTCCATAATAGCATAGTGGCTATACTAATTTACATCCCCATCAACAGTGTGCACTTTTACCGGTGCTTGTTAACTTGTTTTTTATAATAACCATTCTTAATGAGGTGAGATAATAGCTCATGGTATTTTCTGATAAGCATTTTTTGATACTTAGTGATGCTGAACATTTTTTCATGGACCTGTTGGTCAGTTATATGTCTTCTTTTCAGAAATGTTTGCTTAGATTTATTATTCATTTTAAAAATATATATTTTTAGTTTCTGGTTTCCTATGTATTCTGTATATCAATCACTTAACAGATGTGCGCATTACTGATTTTACTCTCATTCTGCCGGTTGTCTCTGCAATCTTTTGATTGTTTCTTTCACTATGTTTAGTTTGATGTAATACAATTTTTCTAATTTTGTTTTTATTTCTTGTGTTTTGGGTGTCTTGTCCAAAATGTCCATTCTCTTTTGAAAATCCTGAAACATTTCCTCTATGATTTTTTTCCTAGTAGTTTCACATTTTCAAGTCTTACATTTCAGTCTTTAATCCATTTTGAATTGATCTTTGTAACTGGTGAAGAGAGAGGTTTATTTTCATTATTAATGTATATATCCAGTTTTTGTAATATCATTTACTGAAAAGACTTTTTTCATATATTTGTTGATTGATTATATATTTTCTGAGAAGTGTCTGTTCAGTTATTTAGGTCATTTATTGATTGGGTTATTTATTCTTTTGGTGTTAAATTTTTTTGAGTTTTTATATATCCTGGAAATTAGTGTTCTATCTGGTGTGAGTGAAGTAAAGATGTTCTCTCACTCTTTGGGCTCTCTCTTCACATTATTGTTTCCTTTGCTGAGAAGAAGCTTTTTAGTTTGAATCTATCCCATTTTTTAATTCTTGATTTTATTTCTTGCAATTTAGAAGTCTTGTTTAAGAAAGTCAGGACCTAATCCAACATGATGAAGACAACTTCTCTAGTAACTAAAGAAATGCAAATCAAAACTACTCTAAGATTTTATCTCACTCTAGTCAGAATGGCAGTTATTAAAAATACAAGCCATCATAAGTGTTGGTGAGGAAGTGGGGAAAAAGATACACTCATATATTATTGTTGACACTGCAAATTGGTGCAACCAATCTGGAAATCACTATGGAGATTCCTTAGAAAACTTGGAATGGAATCACCATATGACCCAGCTATCTCACTTCATACCCAAAGGACTTAAAAGAGAGGAAGATGGCGGTGAGGGGAGTGCATTGCCCCCGTGTGCTGCTTCACTGTGTGGGAGTATGACAAGTCAGGACGGCTAAAGGCTATCTTGTTAGGAATTTCCAGCAATAGTGGGGTGCTCTGGAACCTGGAGGAAGGATTTCCATCGCACGAGGATCGGCTACGGGGACTCAAACGCGAGAGGTTTGTCGCATGGAGGGTAACACTGCTTATTCAGCAAATCGCCCCGTGGCTAGAGTCTGCAGCGAGCGCTGGGAAACGAGGAGATAGCGATGCAGGGATACAGCGCTGCAGTTTCTGCCAGCCGTGCAAGCACCGTACTTAGGGCTGAATTCTGGGTTCGAGACGGGGGAAGGAAGCGGTCCATCTCGGTTCTCCACACCGGTCAGACCACAGAGGAGGCCAGCAGCCACCATGTTGGAAAGCTGACGTCACCATCCCTGTTTTCGACTGACCGCAGCTCATTCAGCCATAGAACAGGTAATTTCAGGCTGCAATTCGCCTGCGGCTTGCAGACAGATTGCTAGGGTTCAGTGCCTGGGTGCTTCTTAGAACCTGATCTTATCGGAGTGAACACCGAGCGCGGGGCGGCCGAGTTCCGGCTCCCAGAACTGTCCCGGAACCGCCCTGGCCCAGGGCTGCGGAGCCTGCGGAGGCTGCTTCTTGGTCCCTGCTCCTATCAGAGCATACACCAAGCACTAAGCGGCCGAATTCCGGCTCCCAGAACTGAGCCCGTGGGGACTGCTTCTTGGAGCCTACACGTATAGGAGCTTACACCGAGCACGGAGTGGCCGAGTTCCGGCTCCCAGAACTTCCCTGGCCCGGGGCTAGGAGCCCGCGGAAACTGCTTCTCGGTCCGGGTCCTGCTGAGGGCCGGTCAGGACTCACCCGTTGCTTTGGATGCCCGGCAAGGGGAACGAAATGCTGCCATTCGCATAGGATACCAACATGGCAGAGATCTGATGTCATCAGAAAGCGGCGGAGGAGAGAACTTCATTAATACCAGCGGCGACAGAAACAGTTGGTCTCCTGGTAGGGGGGGGTGAGGCACAGTCACCCGAGTCTCCTCAATTTGTCGT
>NW_025999898.1:3065226-3069331 GCF_001458135.2 Marmota marmota marmota
GAGGAGAGGAGAGAGGGGAGGAGAGGAGAGAGAGGAGAGGGGAGAGAGAGAGAAGGGGAGGGGGGAGGGTGGAGGATGGGAAAGGCAGCGGAGCACAACAGACACTAGTATGGCAATATGTCAATCAATGGATGTGTAACTGATGTGATTCTGCAATCTGTGTATGGGATGAAGGTGGGAGTTCATAACCCACTTGAATCAAAGTGTGGAATATGATATGTCAAGAAATTTGTAATGTTTTGAACAACCCACAATAAAAAATTAAAAAAAAAGGACTTAAAAGAAGCATACTATTGTGATGCAACACATCAATGTTTATAGCAGCTCAATTCACAATAGCTAAACTTTGAAACCAACCTACATGCCCTTCAATAGATGAATGGATGAAGAAACTATGATATATATATGAAAATATTACTCAGCAATAAAAGAGAATAAAATTATGGCATTTACAGGTAAATTGATGGAGTTGGAAAATATCATGCTAAGCAAAGTAAGCCAGTTCCAAACACCAAAGGCTGAATGTTCTCTCTGATGAGTAGATATTGATCCATAATGGAATGGGTTGTTGGAATAATGGAAGAACTTTGGGCAAAGGGGAGGGAGATGAAAGGATGGAGGGGCCATGGGAGCAGGAAAGATTGTGGAGTGAGTGGATATGGTTACTCTAAATACATGTATGGCTGTACATATTGTTGTTACTCTATATCATGTACAACCAGAGAAATGAAAAATTGTGCTCCATTTGTGAACAATGAATCACAATGCATTCTGCTTTCATGTATAACTAGTCAGAACAAATAAAAATAAATAAATAAAATGAAAAAATACTATTTTCTCCAGTGTGTATTCTTATTACCCCTGTCAAAAATCAATTGGCTGTAGATGCATAGGTTTATTTCTCTCTTCACTATTGGGTTACTTTGGTTTATATGGCTTTCTTTATGTCAATAATATGTGGTTTTGATTACTACAACTTTGCAATGTGTTTCAAAGTCAAATAGTGTAATGCTTTCTGTGTTTATCTCTTTTCAAAATGATGTTGGCTCTTTGAGTTTTTTTGTTGTTACACATAAGCTTTAAAATTTTTTTCATTCTAGTTTTTTTGAAGTATGGTATTGGTATTTTGATAGGAATTGTGTTGGATTTATAAATGGCTTTGAATAGTATGGACATTTTAACAATATCAATTCTTTGGGTCCATGAACTTGAAATGTCTTTCCACTTTTTGTATTCTTTTAAATTTCTTTCATCAGTATTACATAATTTTTATTGTAGATCTCTCTTTAATTTATGCCTGTGTATTAAATTTTTGTAGCTATTATAAGTGGTAATGATTTCTTGATCTATTTCAGCTAATTTGTTATTGGCTTATAGCAATATTATTGATGTTTGTATTTTGATTTTTTATCCTGCATCTTTACTGAATTCATTTATTCTGGTAACTTTTGGTAGTGTGTATGTATGTGTGTGTTTGTGTGTATGTGTGTGTGTGTGTGTGTGTGTGTGTGTGTGTCATCTGCAAGCAGTGACAACTAAACTTCTTTTCCAGCTCAGATGTCCTTCATTTATTTTTCTTGCCCAATTTCTCGGGCTAGGATTTCCAGCCTTATGTTGAATAAATGTGGCTAAAGTGGGTATCTTTATCCTATTTAAGATCTTAAAAAGTTTTTTTCTTTTCCTCATAGCATAATGTTAGTTGTTAGTTTATTATAAATGGCTTGTATTATCTTTGAGGTATGTTCCTTGTATGCTTAAGTTTTTTAGGGATTTTAATCATTAGGGATGCTGAATTTCATTGAATGCCTTTTCTGATTTTTATTTCTTCATCCTATTGATATGGTATCAAGATTTTTATTTGCATATATTGAACTATCCTTGATTCTCTGAAAAAATTCACTTTTTTATGGTGAATAATCTTTATAATGTGCTGTAAGATTTGTTTGCTAATACCTTGTTGAGGATTTTTGTATGTTTATCAAGGATATTGACTTAGTTTTTGTTTTTATAATTGTGTCCTTATCTGGTTTTAGTACCAGGGTAAACCTGACCTTGTAGAATGGGTTATAAGACTTCCTTCCTATTCTGTTTACTAGAAAAACACAGGAGAATTGGTATTAGTTCTTTAAGTGTTTGGTAGAATTCAGCAGTAAAACCATTTTTTTCAAAAATTTTTCTTGATTAGAGTTTTTTTACTGATTCAATTTTGTTACCTCTAATTGGTCTGTTCAGATTTCCTCTTTGTTCATGATTCAGTCCTGATGAGGTATACATATTAAAAAAACTGTCCATTTTTTTCTAGATTATCAAAATTGTTGGCATCTAGTTGTTTATAATAATATCTAATGATCTCTTTTTGTTATGTGATATCAGTTTTAATGCCACCCAATCATGTATGATTTAATTTGAGTTTTCTCTTTTCTCTTAGTCTAGATATTAGTCTATTTTCTCAATATTTTCAATAAATGGACTCTGTTCTATTGATATTTTGTATTCTTTTATACTCTCCATTTTATTTATTTTTTGCTTTTATCTTTATTATTTTTTTCCTTTACTAATTTTGGGTTAATTTGTTCATGTTTTTAGTTTATTTTGTTGTATTGATGGATTTTTAATAAAATCTCTCTAGTTTTTTGATGTAGACATTCGTTACTCTAAATTTTCCTTTTAGTACTGCTATTAGTGTACCCATGGTATGTTATGCTGTGTCTACATGTTAATTTGTTTCAATTAAATTTTAAAAATGTTCTTCGTTTTTTTTTCTGAACTATTGGTTGTAAAAGAGTTGGTTGATTAATTCCCATGTATTTGTATAGTTTCCAAAGTTTTCTTGCTACTGATTACTAGCTTTACTACCTCAAGGATAGAAAAGATAGTAATAAGGTTTCAAATTTAAAAAATTGTTAAGACTTGTTTCATGAACTATCCTATAATCTATCCTAGAAAATGTTCCAGAATTGAGAAAATGAATATTCAATAGCTGTTGATTTGAATGTTCTGTTGACATCTATAATAGATCTGTTTGGTCTAGGTGCAATATAACTCTGATGTTTCTTCATTGATTTTCTCTTTGGGTGATCTTTCCATTACTAAAAGTGTGATGCAAAAGTTCCCAAGTATTATTATATTGTAGTGTATTGTATTGAAGTGTATCTCTCTCTTTAGATTTCTAGATTCTTGCTTTATATATTTGGGTGCTCTGATATTGGGAGCGTATATATTTACAGTTGTAATTTCCTCATGCTGAATTGATTCCTTTATCAGTATATACTGGCCTTCCCTGTCACTTTTCACTGCTTTTGACCTGAAGTTTATTTTGCCTGTTGTAGTATGGCTACTTACGCTTTCTTTTACATTTCATTTTCATGGATCATGCTCATCCCTTTAGTTTCAGCATTTTCTTAGAGGTGAAGTAAATTTCTTGCAAGCAAAATAGGATGGGGTCTTGGGTTTTTTCTTTTTCTTTTCTTTTTTTTTGTACTAGGGATAGAACTCAGGGGCACTACTTAACCACTGAGCTACATCCCTTCCCCATTTTATATTTTGTTTGGAGACAGGATCCTGCTAAGTTGCTTAGGGTCTCAATAAGTTGCTGAGGCTGGCTTTGAATTCCTGAGCCCCATTTATTCCTTGCCTTTTAATTGTAGAATTTAATTTTTTCCATTCAAAGTAGTATTTGGTAGGTAAAAATTCCTACAATCATTATGTAACTTGTTTTCTAGTTTTGTTGTAGCTCTTTCCTTTTTCTCTTTCTTACAACATTTTCTTGTGTTTTTAAATAAGTTATTTGTGAAGTCTATTTTGATTCCTCAATTATTATTAGTTATTTGTCTATATAGATTATTGTTTATGGCTATCATGATCTTATTGACTATAAAATATTAATCCTTCAACATTCATATTGTAACATCCACTAATGAGCATTTTGATTATAACAAGCTATTTTGATATAGATGCAAGTTAAGATAATAGTAAAGAGAAGAAGTGGAGCTAACAAAAGAGCAAGATATATATGTAATATTTGTTTATATGTATAAATATACACACACATGCACAGATATATATATATATATATATATATATATATATATATATATATATATAT
>NW_025999898.1:3073533-3082380 GCF_001458135.2 Marmota marmota marmota
CTTGTTGTTTAAACAGAGATGGGGAGATGTTGAGAGCCACAGCCGAAGGGGCCCCAGCAAACTTCCAGCTGCCGGCTGATGATTGGCTCACAGCGGCCCCAGCAACATCTAGCTGATTGGCTCCTCTGCGGTGATGCTCATTGGGCTGTTTCCCCGCCCTTTCAGACCACGGAGCTGCTCACTGGGGGACTTTTTTGGCTCCGCCCACGTGACCCAGCCAATCGGCCTCAAGAGCAGGAGGATTGTGGGAGGTGGAGAGAAGCTTGTGGGGGAGAGAGAGGCTTGTGGAAAGCCGGTGGTGGCAGTTGAGGCTCTGAGAGTTTTTCCTGAGAGGCTGTTTTGTTTGGCGTGTGTGGTTCTAAAAATAAAGTTAGTTTCTTTTGACAAGTGGCTCCTGATTGTGCCCAGCCAGACTGCGGCACTACTCTCTTCTGCGTTGTAAAGTTTCTGCTGAGATGTTTGTTGTCAAGCAACATGCAGCGCCCCCATATGTTAATTATTTCTTTGCAACTTGGAGAATTTTCTCTTTATATTTTACCTGTGAGAGTCTGATTATAATGTCTTGGGGTAGACTTGGTTGAGTTAAATTTGGATGGTGAATTTTGACTTTCCTGTACCTAGATATTTGTATCCTCCACCAGATATGGGATATTTTCTGCTATATTATTTTTAATAAGCTTGAATACCAACTTTTTGCGTTTTCAAGTCTTTTTGAACCCTCATAATCAGAATTTTTTCTCTTTACATATGTACCCATATTTCCTTAAACTTTCTTCATTTCTGTTTTTCTTTTTTTATTCTCCAACAGTACATTTTCAAATGCATGTGCTCAAGATTACTAGTTCTTTCTAATGTTTGATCCATCCTGCACTTGATGCCTTCTGTAGCATTTTCAATTTTCAGCTCAAGAAATTGTTTGATTTTTGTTGTCATTTTTACTTATTCTTTTTAGTTACATGTGAGGATAGAATCCATTGTGATAAAATTATGCAAGCATGGGATATATCTTATTCTAATTAATACCCCAAATTTGTGAGTACCCATGGTAGTAGAATTCACTTAGGTATTTTGTATTTTTGCACATAAGGAAATTATATTAGATTCATTCTACTGTCTTTACTATTTCTGTTTCCTTCCTTACCTTTATTTCCCTTGTTTAATTCAATGAACTTGTATCTTCCCCTCCCAACTTTCCTTTGGGTGGCTTAGACTCCACACATGAGAAAGAACATTCAGCCTTTGTTTTTTTGAGACTGGCTTATTTTACTTAGCATGATAGTCTCCAGTTCCATCCATTTATGGAAAATGTCATCAAGTCATTCTTCTTTATGGCTGAGTAATAGTACATGGTGTATATATATACACCACAATTTCTTTATATATTTATCTGTTGAAAGGCATCTAGTTTGTCTTCATAGACTACCTATTGTGAATTGTGAAGCTATAAATATTGATGTGGCTGTGCCACTGTAGTATGCTGATTTCAAGTCCTTTGTATATATGTCAAAAAGTGGAATAACTGGGTCAAATAGGAATTTCATGCCTCATTTTTTGAGGAATATTATTTCCAGAGTGGTTGCACCAATTTGCGGCACCACCAACAATGTATGAGCATACACCCTTTCCAACATTCTCACCAAATTTCTTGTTACCTAAATTCGTGGTAATTGCCATTCTGGTTGGAGTGAGATGGAATCTCAGTGTAGTTTTAATTTACATTTTTCAAATTGCTAGAGACATTGTACATTTTTTTCATCTATTTGTTGACAATTCATATTTCTTATTTTAAGTCTGTTCCATTCCTTTGACCATTTATTGATTAGGCTATTTGTTTTTCTGGTGTTTTGTCATGAGTTCTTTGTATATTCTAAAAATTAATGCCCCATCTGAAGTGCAGGTTGCAAAGATTTTCTCCCATTCAGGAGGCTTTCTTCATGATCTTGATTGTTTCCTTTGCTGTGAAAGTTTTTTAGTTCGATGCTATCACATTTATTGATTTTTTATTTCTTATTTTTTAGTTACACATGACAAAAGAAAACATTTTGACATATTATACATACATGGAGTATAACTTATTCTAATTTGGAAACTATTCTTGTGGTTGTACATGATGTGTATTTCACTGGTTGTGTATTCATATATGAACATTTTTTTTGCACCTTAGGATTATTGTTAAGGAAGTCAGTTCCTGAGTCATTATGTTGAGGTGTTGGGCCTACATTTTCTTCTATTATGTGCAGTGTTTTTGGTCTAATTTATTGGTCATTGATCCCTTTGAGTTTAGTTTTGTACAGGGTGAAAGAGAGAGGTGTTAACTTTAATTGTATTACATATGGATGTACAGTTTTCCCAGCACTGTTGATGAGGTTATCTCTTTTCTCTAGTGTATGATTTTGGCACCCTTGTCTAGTGTGAGGTAACTGTATTTATGTGGGTTTATCTCTGTGTCTTCTATTCTGTCCCGTTGGTCTTCATGTCTGATTTAAATACCATGCCTTTTTTTAACTGTAGCTCTGTAGTGTATAATTTAAGGTCCACTTCACTTTTATCACCAAGAAAATAGCCTCTGGCTATTCTCGGTCTCTTATTTTTCCAAATGAATTTTATGACATATATTTTTATTTCTTTGAAGAATATCATTGAAATTTTGATGAGAATTGCATTGAATCTGTATTGTGCTTTTGGTATTATGGCCATTTTTCACAGTATTAATTCTGTTTACCCAAGATCATGGGTAGTCTTTCAATCATCTAAGGTTTCCTCAATTTCTTTCTTTAGTGTTCTGTAGTTTTTATTGTAGAAATACTTCACCTCTTTTGTTAGATTGATTATTAAGTATTTTTTGAGGATATTGTGAATGGAATGGTTTTCCTAATTTCTCTTGAAGCTGATTCATCATTGGATTATAGGAATGCAATTGACTTGTGGGTGCTAATTTTATTTTATTATTTTTCCTTTTAATTAACTTTTAAATTTGTTTTAATTGGTTATACATGACAGTAGAATGCACTTATGCACTTTGACATATCTTACATAGATGGAATATATTTTCTCATTTTCTGAGTGTATATGTTGCAGAATCATATTGGTTATGTAGTCACATATGTACATATAGTAATGAAGTCTGTTTCATTCTACTCTTTCCTAACCCCACATCACCTCCTGTTTCCTCCCATCACTTACCTCTATCTAATCTAAGGTAATGCTATTTTTCCCTAGTGCCCCCCTCCTTCTTGTGAATTAGCATCTGCATATTACAGAAAACATTTGGCCTTTGGTTTTGTGAGATTGGCTTATTTTGCTTAGCATGATATTTTCCAAATCCAACCATTTACTGGCAGATGCTATAATTTCACTCTTTTTTAAAGCTTAGTAATATTCCATTGAATGTATATACCCCATTTTCTTTATCCATTCATCTATTCGAGGTTGCTTCCATAGTGTAGCTATTGTGAATTGATTTGCTAAAAAGATTGATGTGGCTGCATCACTATAGTATGCTGATTTTAAGTCCTTTGGATATAAACTAAGGAGTAGGATAGCTGGGTCAAATGGTGGATCCATTCTCAGTTTTCTAAGGAATCTACATATTGCTTTCCATAGTGGTTGCACCAATTTTCAGGCCCAACAGCAGTGTATGAGTCTACTTTTTTACCATGTCCTCACCAACATTTATTGTTGCCTGTATTCTTGATGATTGCCATCCTGACAGGAGTGAGATGAAATCTTAGAGTAGTTTTAATTTGCATTTCTCTAATTGCTAGAGATGTTAAATACTTTTTTATATATTTATTGATCAATTGTATTTCTTCTTCTGTGAAGTGTATGTTCAGTTCCTTAGCCTAATTATTGATTGGGTTTTTATTAATTTTTTTGGTGGTGAGTTTTTCACATATCCTAGAGATTAATGCTTTATTCGAGGTGCATGTGGTAAAGATTTTTCCCCAGTCTGTAGGCTTTCTCCTCACATTATTAATTGTTTCCTTTATTGAGAAGAACCTTTTTAATTTGAATCCATTCCCTTTATTGATTCTTGATTTTATTTTTTGTGCTTTACAAGTCTTGTTAAGGAAGTCAGATTCTAGGCCTACATGGTGAAGATTTGGGCCTATTTTTTTCTTCTGTTAGCCATAGGGTCTCTGTTCTAGTTGCCTAAGTCCTTGCTCCACTTTGAATTCATTTTTGTGCAAGGTGAGAGATAGAGTTTTAATTTCCCTTTGCTACATGTGGATTTTCAGTTTTTCCAGCACCATTTTTTGAATGGGCTATCTTTTCTCCAGTGAATGTTTTCAGCAGCTGCTGAGAGCCATAGCTAAGTAGGTATGACACATGGCAATTTCCTTGTCAGCCTAC
The DNA here is from genome assembly GCF_001458135.2 of Marmota marmota marmota. NCBI lineage: Eukaryota > Metazoa > Chordata > Mammalia > Rodentia > Sciuridae > Marmota > Marmota marmota. Next base: position 3,077,887 of record NW_025999898.1, read on the forward strand.
CCCATGTTGCTTAGAGGAAGGACTCTCCATTGTGGACCCAGGTCATTTGCAGTGACTTTGCATGAACGGTGACCTTGCTCAAGGACCAGGGCGGATCCGGGTTTAGGGCGGATCGGGGTTTAAGGCTATCCAGGTTTAGGGTGGTTCCAGGTTTAAGGTGATTCCTGATGGGAATAGGGCATATCCTGCTGCCTCAGAAGCCTTGAGTTCCCGTTGAGTTCTTGTGGGATTCAGAGAGTATTTGGGATTCAGAGCCCCGTGGAGAGTGTGGATTTCCCCAGAACGTGCGTGTAGAGTGCCAGTGGATTTTGCCCAGAATGTGCTTGTAGAGTGCCGGTGTGAGTTCGGAATAAAGAATTGCTGTTTGAATCTACAAGGCTGTGAGTGGCTTGTGATTTTGTGCCCAGCCAGACTGCGGCAAGCAGCCTTGTCTAGTATGAGCTAACTGTATTTCTTTGGGTTTGTCTCTGTGTCCTCTATTCTGAACCATTGGTCTACAAGTCTATTTTGGTGCCAATACCATGACGTTTTTGTTACTTTAGCTCTTAAGTATAGTTTAAGGTCTGGTATTGTGATACCTCCTGCTTCACTTTTTTCGCTAAGGATTGCTTTAACTTTCTGGGTCTCTTATTTTTCTGAATAAATTTCATGATTGCTTTTTATATTTATATGAAGAATGTCACTGGGATTTTAGTAGGAATTGCATTAAATCTGTATGATGCTTTTGGTAGTATGGCCATTTTGACAATATTAATTCTGCCTATCCAGAAGCATGAGAGGTCTTTCCATCTTCTGAGGTTTTCTTTAATTTCTTTCTTTAATGTTCTGTAGTTTTCATTGTAGAGGTCTTTCACCTCATTTGTTAGATTGATTCCCAGGTATTTTATTTTATTTTCTGAGGCTATTGTGAATGGAGTAGTTTTCTAAATTTCTCTTTCAGTGGATTCATCACGGATATATAGGAATGTGTTTGATTTTGGGGTGTTGATTTTATATCCTGCTACTTTGGTGAATTTATTTATTAGTTCTAGAAATTTTCTGGTGGAATTTTAAAAATGTTTCTAGATATAGAATTATGTCACCAGCAAATAATGATAGTTTGAGTTCTTCTTTACCTATTTGTATCACTTTAATTTCATTTTTTTTGGTCTAATTGCTCTGACTAGATTTTCAAGGATGTTGTTAAATAGAAGTGGTGAAAGAGGACATCCTTGTCTTGTTCCAGTTTTTAACAGGAATGCTTTTAATTTTTCTCCATTTGCAATGATGCTGACCTGGGGTTTAGCATATATAGCTTTTACCATGTTATGGTATGTTCCTATTATCCCTAGTTTTTTGAAGTGAAGATGTGATATATTTTGTCAAATGCTTTTCTGCATCTATTGAGATGGTCATATGATTCTTGTTTTTAAGGCTATTAATATGATAAATTATGATTATTGATTTCTGTATATTGAACCAACCCTGCATCCTTGGGATGAATCTTGCTTAATCATGGTGCACTGTCTTTTAAATATGTTTTGTATGTGATTTTCCAGAATTTTACTGAGAATTTTTGCAACCATATTCATTAGGGATATTGGTCTGAAGTCTACTTTGCTTGATGTGTCTTTGTCTGATTTTGTATCAGAGTGATATTAGTCTCAGAGAATGAGTTCGGAAGGGTCCCCTCGTTTTCTATTTTCTATGGAATACTTTGAGGAGTATTGGTGTTAATTCTTCTTTGAAAGTCTTGTAGAAATCAGCTGAGAATCCATCTGGTTCTGGGCTATTCTTGGTTAATAGGTTTTTGATGGCATTTTCTATTTCATTACTTGAATTTGATCTGTTTTAATCATGTATGACCTCCTCATTCAGTTTGGTCAAATGTCCCTAGAAATTTGTCGATGTCTTCAATATTTTCTATTTTATTAGAGTGTAAATTTTTAAAATATTTTCTAATTATCTATATTTCAGACATATCCATTGTGATATTTCCTTCTTCATCTTGTATTTTAATAATTTGAGTTTTCTCTCTTTTTTATCTATTTTTATCTATTTTATTTATTCAAAAAAGCAAATTTTTTGTTTTGTTATTTTTTTTCCAAGTGTTTATTTTGTTTCAATTTCATTAATTTCAGCTCTGATTTTAATTATTTCCTGTCTTCTACTGCTTTTGTTGTTGATTTGTTCTTTTTTCCCTAGGGCTTTGTACTATAGTGTAAGGACTTGTTGACATTTTATTTTTTTAATGAATGCACTCAATGCAATTAACTTTCCTCTTAGTACTACCTTCATAGTGTTCCAGAGATTTTGATATGTTATATTAGTGTTATCATTTATCTCTAAGAATTTTTAAAATTTCGTTCTTGACTTTTTAAACTATTCATTCATTATTTACTTGTGTATTATTTAGTCTCCATTTGTTACAGTAGCTTTTATTTTTAATTTTATTCCATTGTGGTCTGATAGAATGCAAGGTACTATCTCTGTTTTTTCGGTATTTATTGAGTTGCTTTGTGGCCTAAGATATGGTCTATTTTAGAGTAGAAGCCATGTGCTGCTGAGAAGAAAGTATATTTGCTCTTTGATAGGTGAAATATTCTATACATGTCTGTTAAATCAAAATTATTGATTGCATTATTTAGTTCTATAATTTTCTTATTTAGTTTTTTTTTTTTTTTAAGATCTGTCCAGTGGTGAGAGAGGTGTGTCAAAGTTACCCAGTATTATTGTATTGTGGTCTATTTGACTATTGAAATAGAGAAGAGTTTTTTTTTAATGTACACACATGCCCCATTGTTTGGGGCATAAATATTTATAATTGTTATGCCCTGCTTGTATATACTTCCTTTGAGAAGTATGAAATGTTCTTCTTTGTCTGTTCTGATTAACTTTGATTTGAAGTCTCCTTTATCTGAAATGAGAATGGTAACCCCTGCTTGTTTACACAATACATATGAGTGATAAATTTTTTCCCATCCTTTCACCTTCAGCCTGTAGATGTCTTTGCCCATGTGGTGAGTCTCTTGAAGACAGCATATTGTTGGGTCTTGTTTTTTAATCCAATACATAGATTGGATTTATGAATTTAAGCTGTTAATATCAAAGGTTATTATTGAGATATGATTTGTATTCCCTGTCATGCTGATTTATATATGTTTTTTAATTTGTCTTAGTTTCTCATTTTTTTGAATGTCCTTTTAGAGTAATCTTCCCTTTGCTGATTTTCACTTTTTTAAAATTTCATCCTCATGGAATATTTTGTTGAGAATGCTCTGTAGTGTAGTCTTCCTAGGTGTGAATGCTGTTAATTTTTGTTTATCATGGAATGTTTTAGTTTCATCTTCAAGTCTGAAACTTACTTTTGCTGGATATAAAATTCTTGGTTGGCATATGTTTCCTTTCAGAGCTTGAAATATATTATTTCAGGACCTCCTAACTTTGAGGGTCTGGGCTGAGAAATCAGTTGAGAAACAAATTGTTTTTCCCCATATGTAATTTAATTTTTTTCTCTAATAGTGTTCAAGATTTTATCTTTATTCTTGTGTTAGTCATTCTCATTATAATGATTCTTGGTGTGGGTATGTTGAATTTTTGTACATTTGAGGTATTGTAAGCCTCTTATTGCCTCAGTCAGGCTGGGCACAAAATCACGAGCCACCACACAGCTTGTAGATTCAAACAGCAACTCTTTATTCCCGAACTCACACCAGCCATCTACAATCACATTCTGGGGAAATCCACGTTCTCTGCCCAAATCCACCCCCACTGGGCTTCTGTCTCCCAAAAAATACTGTCTGAATCCCGTGAGAACTCAAGGGGAACTCAGGCAGCAGGATACGCCCTATTCCCAGCAGGAATAACCTTAAACCTGGAACCACCCTAAACCCGGATAGTCCTAAACCGGGAACGCCCTAAACCCGGATTATCCTAAACCGGGAACACCCTAAACTCGGATCTGCCCTGGTCCTTGAGCAAGGTCACCTACATGCAATGTCACTGCAAAATGTCCTATTTCCAGGAGTCCTTCCAATAAGCAACATGGGGTACACTGGCAAGGAAATTGTCATACCTACTTGGCTAATGGGTCCCAGCATCTCCCCCCTTCTGATTAATTAAACAACAAGCAATGTGGATTAAGGACCGTGCCTGGTAGGTTATCCAATTCAACATATGGTTCTTACCCGTCATCGGAAAACTGACCTTTAGGCGTCAGCCTCCTGTCTTAGGTTGATACCACTGCAATTGGATCATACCTGTCACTGACTACCGGTCCAGCATATAGCCATTGGCCCCCAAATTTTAGACTATCACTAGCAGAAGGGAGGAGGATAAAGAAATGCCACGACACCAAGCCAATTGATGGCTCCTTGGGAAAAAGTGCATCACTGGTGACACCATCAGCAAAGATATGCCAGCACTACCACAATTAACATGGGGTGCACTGGCAAGGAAATAAAAATTGCATCACTAGTGACACCATCAGCAAAGATATGCCAGCATTACCACAAT
>NW_025999898.1:3087175-3143393 GCF_001458135.2 Marmota marmota marmota
TAAACAAAAGCTAAAAGAATTCGCAGCCAGAAAACCAGCACTGCAAAGCATTTTGGGCAAAATACTACAAGAAGAGGAATGGAAAAAATAGTGATCAAAACTAACAGCAGGAAGTATCTCAGTAAAGGGGGAGGAAAATAACCAAAAAGTAAAAACTAGCCAAACTAACATAAATAAATAAATAAACATGACTGGAAGTACAAATCATATTTCAATTGTAACCTTAAATGTTAATGGTCTAAACTCACCAATCAAGAGACATAAGCTAGTAACCTGGATCAAAAAAACAAATCCAACAATATGCTGCCTTCAGTAGACTCATATGATAGGAAAAGACATACACAGGCTGAAGGTGAAAGGTTGGGAAAAATCATACCACTCACATGGCCCTTGGAAGCAAGCAGGAGTGGCCATACTCATATTGAATAAAATCAACGTCAAACCTAAGTTAATCAAAAGGGATAAAGAAGTAACCTATATCCTGTTAAAAGGAACCATCCACAATCAATAACCTAGACTTAACTGACATATATAGAATATATCAACCATCATCAAGTGGATACACTTTCTTCTCAGCAGTACATGGATCATACTCAAAGATAGATCATATATTATGCCATAGGGCAACTCTTAGTAAATATAAAGGTGTGGATTTAATACCATGCATCATATCTGATCATTATGGAATGAAACTGGAAATCAATGATAAAAGAAGGAAGGAAAAATCCTGCATCACATGGAAAATAAAAAATATGTTACTGAATGATCAATGGGTTACAGAAGATATAAAGGAGGAAATCAAAAAATTCTTAGAGATAAACAACAATTCAGACACAACATACCAGAATCTATGGGACACAATGAAAGCAGTTTTAAGAGGGAAATTCATTTCCTGGAGTTCATTCCTCAAAAAAAGAAAAAAAAACAACAAATAAATGAACTCACACTACATCTCAAAACCCTAGAAAAGGAAGAGCAGAACAACAGCAAATATAGCAGAAGACAAGAAATAATTAAAATCAGAGCGGAAATCAACGAAATTGAAACAAAAAAAAAACTTTGAAAAAATTGATAAAACTAAAAGTTGGTTCTTTGAAAAAAAAAAAAGATTGACAGACCCTTAGCCATGCTAACGAAGAGAAGAGAGAAAACTCAAATTACTAACATACGGGATGAAAAAGGCAATATCACAACAGACACTACAGAAATACAGAAGATAATTAGAAAGTATTTTGAAACTCTATATTCTAATAAAATAGAAGACAGTGAAGATATCAATAAATTTCTTAAGTCATATGATCTGCCCAGATTGAGTCAGGAAGACACACACAATTTAAACAGACCAATAACAAAGGAAGAAATAGAAGAAGCCATGAAAAGACTACCAACCAAGAAAAGCCCTGGACCGGATGGGTATACATCGGAGTTTTACAAAGCCTTCAAAGAAGAATTAATACCAATACTTTTCAAGCTATTTCAAGAAATAGAAAAAGAAGGAGCTCTTTCAAATTCATTCTATGAGGCCAACATCACCCTGATCCCGAAACCAGACAAAGACACTTCAAAGAAAGAAAACTACAGACCAATATCTCTAATGAACATAGATGCAAAAATTCTCAATAAAATCCTGGTGAATCAAATACAAAAGCATATCAAAAAAATTGTGCACCATGATCAAGTCAGATTCATCCCTGGGATGCAAGGTTCGTTAAATATACAGAAATCAATAAATGTTATTCACCACATCAACAGACTTAAAGATAAAAAACATATGATCATCTCGATAGATGCAGAAAAAGCATTCGACAAAGTATAGCATCCCTTTATGTTCAAAACACTAGAAAAACTAGGGATAACAGGAACTTATCTCAACATTATAAAAGCTATATATGCTAAGCCTCAGGCTAGCATCATTCGAAATGGAGGAAAAGTGAAGGCATTCCCGCTAAAATCTGGAACAAGACAGGGATGCCCTCTATCACCACTTGAAATACTAGCCAGAGCTATTAGACAGACAAAAGAAATTAAAGGCATAAAAATAGGAAAAGAAGAACTAAAAATATCACTATTTGCAGAAGACATGATCCTATACCTAGAAGACTCAAAAGGGTCTACAAAGAAACTACTAGAACTAATAAATGAATTCAGCAAAGTGGCAGGATATAAAATCAACACGCATAAATCAAAGGCATTCTTGTATATCAGCAACAAAACTTCTGAAATGGAAATGAGGAAACCACCCCATTCAAAATATCCCCCCAAAATATAAAATACTTGGGAATCAACCTAACAAAAGAGGTGAAAGATTTATACAATGAAAACTGCAAAACCCTAAAGAGAGAGATAGAAGAAGATATTAGAAGATGGAAAAATGTACCCTGTTCATGAATAGGCAGAACCAACATCATCAAAATGGTGATATTACCCAAAGTTCTCTACAGGTTCAACGCAATGCCAATCAAAATCCCAACGGCATTTCTTGTACTAATAGATAAAGCTATCATGAAATTCATATGGAAAAACAAAAGACCCAGAATAGCAAAAGCAATTCTAAGCAGGAAGTGTGAATCTGGAGGTATAGTGATACCAGATTTCAAACTGTACTACAGAGCAATAGTAACAAAAACAGCATGGTACTGGTACCAAAACAGGCAGGTGGACCAATGGTACAGAATAGAGGACACAGAGACCAATCCACAAAATTACAACTTTCTTATATTTGATAAAGGGGCTAAAAGCATGCAATGGAGAAAGGATAGCATCTTCAACAAATGGTGCTGGGAAAACTGGAAATCCATATGCAACAAAATGAAGCTGAACCCCTTTCTCTTGCCATGCACTAAATTTAATTCAAAATGGATCAAAGAGCTTGATATCAAATCAGAGACTCTGCACCTGATAGAAGAAAAAGTTGGCTCTGATCTACATATTGTGGGGTCGGGCTCCAAATTCCTTAATAGGACGCCCATAGCCCAAGAGTTAAATACAAGTATAAACAAATGGGACTTACTTAAACTAAAAAGTTTTTTCTCAGCAAGAGAAACAATAAGAGAGGTAAATAGGGAACCTACATCCTGGGTACAAATTTTTACTCCTCACACTTCAGATAGAGCCCTAATATCCAGAATATACAAAGAACTCAAAAAATTAAACAATAAGATAACAAATAACCCTATCAACAAATGGGCCAAGGACCTGAACAGACACTTCTCAGAGGAGGACATACAATCAATCAACAAGTACATGAAAAAATGCTCACCATCTCTAGCAGTCAGAGAAATGCAAATCAAAACCACCCTAAGATACCATCTCACTCCAGTAATATTGGCAGCCATTATGAAGTCAAACAACAATAAGTGCTGGCGAGGTTGTGGGGAAAAGGGTACATTTGTACATTGCTGGTGGGACTGCAAATTGGTGCTGCCAATATGGAAAGCAGTATGGAGATTCCTGGGAAAGCTGGGAATGGAACCACCATTTGACCCAGCTATTGCCCTTCTCGGTCTATTCCCTGAGGACCTTAAAAGAGCATACTATAGGGATACCGCCACATCAATGATCATAGCAGCACAATTCACAATAGCTAGACTCTGGAATCAACCTAGATGCCCTTCAATAGATGAATAGATAAAAAATGTGGCATTTATACACAATGGAGTATTACGCAGCACTAAAAAATGACAAAACCCTGGAATTTTCAGGGAAATGGATGGCATTAGAGCAGATTATGCTAAGTGAAGCTAGCCAATCCTTAAAAAACAAATGCCAAATGTCTTCTTTGATATAAAGAGAGCAACTAAGAACAGAACAGGGAGGAAGAGCATGAGGAAAAGATTAACATTAAACAGAGATGAGTGGGGGGAGAGAAAGGGAGAGAGAAGGGAAAGCATATGGAAATGGTAGGAGACCCTCAATGTAACACAAAATTACATATAAGAGTTTGTGAGAGGAAAGGGGGAAAAAAAAACAAGGGAGAGAATTGAATAACAGCAGATGGGGTAGAGAGGTAAGATGGGAGGGAAGGGGAGGGGGGATAGTAGAGGATAGGAAATGTAGCAGAATACAATAGTCACTAATATGGCATTATGTAAAAATGTGGATGTGTAACCGATGTGATTCTGCAACTTGTATTTGGGGTAAAAATGGGAGTTCATAACCCACTTGAATCAAATGTATGAAAGATGATATGTCATGAGCTTTGCAATGTTTTGAACAACCAATAAAAAAGGCTAGAAGAATACATGGAAAGGGAATAAATAATTGCTCTACAAAAAAAAAATCCATGCTATGTTCATACCTTTACGATTCAGGCTCAAAAATCAGGAGCAATCAATATGTTGGAGGAAACATGGCCAGGATATTGTGAAGATTTAATCCCTCCCAAATTGAGTAAACAATTTCTCCAGTCTCCAGGGGGGGAATGAGAGCCTGGTGTCAAGATTTTGAGGAATCCTGGGAAATGACCCATAGGCCCTGTGTGGGACATGGACCTCAGCTGAAATCTTAGATTAAGTTTCAGAAATTTGTCCCATCCTTCTTGTTAAATGCAAAAGCTGATTCTCACCTTCACTTTCAAAGTCTCCACATGATAGTTCCTGGGCAATATATATTTCATAGTTCTTGACTTCTCAAAAGAAAGATTTCAGTCAAGAGGCAGAAAAAAAACAAAGGACTTATTTTGTGAAGTGAAAATACTCCATAGGGAATGTGGAGTAACATCCCAAGAGAGGAAGTGGCTTGGAATTTTGGATGTGGTGGGGGTTTTAAATTTTTCTTGGTCTGAAAACCTCTTTCCTCATTTATTATATATTTGCTGTGGCTACCACATTTTCCCACCATGGATTAGCTAGTGCCTCAGTGTTCTGGATGTGCTCCAATGTCAAAGTCCCTTAGGCTATTTACTCTCATTTCTTCTTACATTTTTTAAGCAAATGAAACATTTATTATTGAGTTATCATTTATATTAAATTTTAACATCTTCTTTCTACATATTTTTATAGCCATAAATACTCTTATTTTTTTGAGGAATAAAATTTAATTTTATTTTCATTAAGATTTATGAATATAGAGTTTTTATTTTTAAAATTATTCTTATTGGTTTTTTCTAGTTATACATGACACTAGACTTCATTCTGACCTACTTATAAAAGCATGGAATATAATTTGTTCTAATTCAGTCCCCAGCACTTTTCCTTCCCCTCTTTTCCTCCCACCCTCTATTCTCTTTCCTCTATTCTACTGATTTTTCTCCTGTTTACTTTTAGTTTTTTTTTTAACTAGTGTCTTGTGAATATACATGATTGTGAGATTCACTGTGCTATATTCATATATGTACATAGAAATGTCAGGTCTGATTCATTCATTGTCTGTCTCTATTCTCTCCCTCCTCCCTTCCCTTCATTCATTTTTCATTCCATTTAAGAAGGTAGTACCTGGGTGGGGTTTCTCAGGAGGTATAATAAGTACTCAAGATGGAGTGGACCATTCTCTGCTTTCCCCATCCCCTGCTAATGTCCTCCCATCTCCCTACTATAAGAATAGACACATATTCACCTGAACCCTGAGGACTCTCCTTTCCGAGCTAGAACATATATTCCACTGCTCACTCTGGCTAGTGAAAACTTTACAGTTCCATAGCAGCCAGAGTGACAACCTGACACCCACCAGTTTTCTAAGTGACCTAGTGGGGAGTTAGGCCTCTCTGCAAACCTGCTCAGTCTGTGGAATAGACCAATGTTTGTACAAAATGGGCGAGCTTGGTTAGGGTCCAGGATGCAGTCAAATGTGACCAGACCTGGTGAGCCATAGTTTGGATAATTGTAAGGACCTAGTTTTGGACAATAAATACACATCTCAACTGCACCAAGAATGAGCCTGAGTATTGGTGGAAATGAATTCTCAATATACAACCATGTCACTTATGCATAATCTTTCCCTGTTTGTCTTTACTCATACTATATTTTGTGTAAACATGATATTACCATGTTATAGAAACCCCAACAGCAAAAATGTCAGGATCAACACAATAAAAATATAAGAATGTTAGGAATTAACATATAATTTTCTCTATATAAAGCAAATGGATTCATCACAAGTTATTTATAAAGGACCTTATGAAAGGAAAATTAAATGTGGAAAATGGAACTTAAAAGAGGGAAAATAACAGTGCTTCTTAAACTTTCTTTGTACTTTATAATTTTCTTTTAAGGTTAATTCCTATTAATACAGCTGTGGGTTAAACCACATTAATAGTGGAAAGCCTCTTAACTCCTTGTGAATCATCTGTCAGATGTCTCCCTGGCAAGCAGTGGGAGGTCCCCATGGACAACAGCCAGCATCAATAGATAATTTTGAGCAGGGCATCCCTTATTAAAGAACAAATAGTCACTGGGCAGGGGCTGGGTATTCTGTTTCTCTTCTTGCACTGGTCTAGAGTGGGTATATATCTCATGTTTGTAGAATAATAATTGAAGATTCTACCATTCTAAGATGAAAGTTGGAGCAGGTATCATGGACACATTCCAACATGACGTGATGCAGTGTCTGCATTCCACTGAGGGACATCATGGGAGTGAAAGCATTGTGAAGATCATCTAAGATAATGGAAGTAGAGCTTGAGGAGTGTCCAAGACACATGCATGGGATTTCACAATTTCAGAGGGTCTGAGAGCATTGAATCTAGCTTTTACACTGGGATCTGAAGGAGAAAAATCTGATTGGCTCTTTCATGGCCTGGCTGCTCCTCTCCATCCTTACCATCCTCAAAGGTCAGGCATGAGCAGTGGTCAGAGCCTTATAGAGATCCTTACTTTTCCAACAAATCCTCAATTGCCTCCCAACTGGAGCCCTAGTAGTAATCTGTTTCAGTCTGTGCTGTTCAGCTGCTCCCTGAATCTCCCATCTAGCAAGTCAAATTCATCTGCAGTCTGAGCAGCAGGTACAATGGCTAGAGAGTCTGGCACCAGGAGAGTCTAGCAAAAGGTCTTTGGGAGAAGATACTGAAAGGTTAATAAAATAGGTACTTGTCACTCCGTTTTTCTGTATGCTTAACAAAACACTGTTGAAATCTAGAGAACTGTTTGCTAATCTTGTTCCCAGAATGTGCTGTCCCCAACTGCCAAACTGCAGAATGTATTCCCTCACCCGGTTGCAGGCAAACCGCCCACTTGCCCTGACCCGTCAATGAACTTCCCTCCCTGCCCTCTCCAAGGAAAGTATATAAGCTCTGCTTAAGCTGTTCTCAGGGCTCTTTACTCTATTCAAGTGAGCTCTGAGCCCCAGCATGCTGGACTCCCAATAAACCCTTTGCTGTTGCATGAGACAGTCTCTTGGTGGTCTCTTCCTCCGACGCTCGCCCGACCTTTACATTGGGAGAAGATACAAGTAGGCAAGAGTATTGTGGTAGAACCCAAGGGTGATGAGATACACAATTGCTTCTCAAGCACAAGTTCTGTCCTGAATTCATAACTTATCATTCAGAACATCCACAAAATTGGACCAAGCTAAATGCCAATGCAGGGCAGACCATGGAAGTGGGAGCAGCTCAGTGTAACTCATAATGACACAGTGAGAGAAGAATCAAACAAAATCTCCCAGCTTATCAGCCCATGCCATAGCCCACTTTCGTGCCTTTGTTCTCACAGTTCATAGAGAGCCTCTCGACACTCCTTTAGCATATTTTACTTTACCAAATATTTTCCTAATCTACCGCCAGTGTAATAGGATCATGTGTTTTTTCCCTGAACTACCTGGTCTTCATCCACAGCCAAGGGTTCTTGTGTTGCAGTTGGTTTCTTTAGGCTCATCTTGAAATATGAGAGTTTACACATGGACATGTGTCATTGTCACCATTCAATTAATGGAGTTTTAGATGCCAGGTTGAAGCATTTTATGGAGGTGCGCTCCTGCTGCAAAATCACCTGCTCCTTAACCTTCACCAAAATTAAACACTGATGAACTGGAGACACAAAGAAAGACATTACATATGCCCTGGAGTCACAACACATTAATCCTGGTCCACATGGTCATATATATACTAAATATTCACCTGGACTTCACCCAACTCCCATTGTAGGGGACCGGCGAAATGTCGGAGGAAGAGACCACCAAGAGACTGTCTCATGCAACAGCAAAAAGGGTTTATTTGGAGACCAGCATGCTGGGGCTCAGAGCTCACTAGAGCAAAGAGAGATAGAGCACTGGGAACAGCTTAAGCAGAGCTTATATACTTTTCTTGGAGAGGGCAGGGAGGGAAGTTCATTGACAGGTCAGGGCGAGTGGGCAGTTTGCCTGCAACCGAGTGAGGGAGTGCATTCTGCAGTTTGGCAGTTGGGGACAGCACATTCTGGGAACAAGATTAGCAAACAGTTCTCTAGATTTCAACAGTGTTTTGTTAAGCATACAGAAAAATGGAGTGCAAGTACCTATTTTATTAACCTTTCATGCTGTGCTCATAAGGTGATGGCCATGAGAGATAGAGAAACACAGATAGAATGACATATGAACATTGAGGTAAAGACTGGACTCATGTAACTGCAGGCCAAAGGAAGCCAAAAATTGTCCTCAACCAACCAGGAGCCAGAAAAGTATTCCCTAGAGGTGTCATAAAGAACATGATTTCATTTGTGGATTTTGGATGATTAGTCACAAGAAGTATAGGACAATATATGTCTGATGTTACTAAACACCAAGTTTGTGGTGAATGGTCATTGTTGTTCTAGCAAATGAATATACCATATATTCAATATCACAGCATCAACTTGATTGTAGTTTTCTATCTTGACCTATGATTTATCCACAAATATGATCTTATTTTATGTTCAGACTTCTAATGTTGTGAATTGTGACTTAAGGCTGAAATAAGGAATTTCTGTGTTAAAATATATAAATATAGCATACCTATTTAATATTAAGATTAGAAGCAATAATATAAAAATCACAGCTTTTACATAATACCAATTTTTGCACTGCTATCAAGATGCAAAGTTATATATGAGCACAAGAAGATCATCTTATTAGTGATAAAATACTGCTGGAGGTTTTTGTGGATTTCTTGAACTCTGAGCAAGATGACTGTCATTTTCAATGAAAACAACCCTTGAGTACATGAAATTTGGTGTATAATAACCAGAAGAGTAAACCAGAAGTTAGTTTTTTAGATATATTTTGAAGAAACAGAATAGATTGAAGCATGAAAAACAATTTATAAGCAAATACACATCTTTTCTTAGACCAGTGCTTCTCAGTGTTCTGAGAATTCTTTTCTTTATTTTTTTAATGTATAATGTGCACAGAGATCCTCTCTGTATCTTTTAAAAATATGGATTGTGAGTCAGTGGTTTGAGAATGGAGATGTTTGAGAGTGGAATTTCTGAACTTCTGAAAGTCCCCTTGCCCTAAATACACAATTAGGCTTTATCATCATCAAATTCACAAGAATTGTGTAAAAAAAGAAAGAAAGCCTTTAACAAACACACATCAAAGAAATATCTTGTGATGTGAACCAGAGTTTTGATTAAAGAAAATATCTGCCAAGCCGTTCTGGAAGACAACAAAAACTTACAGGTGAATGTCTGGGAGAGACTATGCTTTCTTTAAGAAGCACCAATAGAACATAAAATTCAAACACAGAACAAATTTCATATTGACTTGTCCTCCCTTCTAGCTCTTGCCCCCTCTCCATATTGGCTTCACCTCTGGTCAGTATTCATCACTTCCCTCCTTTATTCTTGGTTGTTTCTTACTACTCCTAAACTATGAGCAGCTCACTGTGACCTGCTTAATACCAAGGTCTTTATAACAGAAAATCCAGGAGAAGCATTTGAGGTCTGTTTTTTGAAGCTGACACTAATTCCTCTTTCTTGAACCTTTCTGATCCCTAACTTTATAAGAACCCTCCAATTCATTGTTTTGTTTTTCAATTTCTTTGTCACTTTTCTACTTCCACCTCTTTCTCATTTGCACTATGTCCTCTGAATTATTGACTGTACAAATTTATTTTTGCAATCACTCACTAATCTGATCTCTATGTGTGATCTTGTGAGAAATCAAGTAGGGAGAGAGAAACCAGACTTTTTGAGCAGCCTGAGAGATGAGTCATTCCTGAACTCTTCCAGGGCTCTGATATTTGACTTCTTTTTTCATGTAGAATTTGAATATGAGACACTCTTTCCTCTGAGGGTCCCTCATAATGTGGAATGAAATTATGTGTCCTGTTCCTATGAAGGAAGAACCAAGAGAAAACTCAAGATGGAGGTGGAATCAGATTACTCCTGCAAAAAAACTTTACTCTGACCTTGGGCAAGGAGAGGGCAGTGGCTAAGGCCCTGGTGGAGGCAAGGAGCTTCTGTCAGGACCACATGTCCTCTGCTCACAGATATGATGAATTTGATCCTTACAGCAGGAATTGATGTGGGCCTCCTATGGAGAGGCCTGTGGGGCTATCAGCTGTGAACTTGCCTCCTGGTCTCTTATTGGGCCCAGTATCCAGCGATCCACTGGGCACCTAAAGAGCCTCAAGCTAGGTCATGCCCTCTTCCCCCCATCTCCAAGCAATGATATTTAGACTTTGGACTGCACACTGAATCAATGATGGGTTGGATTGGCCAGGATAGAAGGAGCCAATTTGAATGAAGCTCCTGTCTCAGTCCTCTGGGGATTCCGGGTGTATAAAAGAGACCTGTCTTAGCAGACCTCTGGGGTGTCTGCACCATGGCCTCTGTGCTACTGCTCTCTCACTCTCCTCCTTCACTGAATGGATCAGGACAGTCCTCAGCATCCTTATTCCCAGATCACTCAAACAGCTTTGCAACTATATTCAATTAATATTCTTTCATTTTTCTCCCTATTCCAGTACATAGCAAGTTCTGTGTCTTCAGGGTCCCTCTCCCAGCCTGTGCTGACAGGGTTGCCTTCCATATCTGCCTCACTGGGAGACTCAGCCAAGCTCACTTACACCCTGAGCAGTAAGCACAGCACCTTCTACATTTCACTGTATCAGCAGCAGCCAGGGAATGCCCCTCTGTATGTGATGCATCTTCACAGTGATGGAAGCCAGAACAAGGAAGACAGGATCCCTGATTGCTTCTAAGGCTCCAGCTTGGAGCCTGACCACTACTTAGGTATCTCTAACATCAAGTCTGAGGATAAAGCTAAATATATCTGTGGTGTAAATTATAAGATCAAAGAAACATAGATAAAGCACAGTGACCCAGATGAATGATGATGGGGGGATAAAAGTGTTTTCACTCCCTTGTTACCAAGGTTGTCACAGGGTTCTTAAAAGTGCCTGCTGCTTTGAACCTTCAACAGTGCTGGATGTTTGGTTCTTATTTCTCAGAAGCAGAGCCATAGGTAAATGGATTTCTGTTGTGACCTCTTGGGAAGTAGGTGGCCAGAATGGGATTGTATAGAATGCAGTGCTTCATGGTAATGATGAACATGTAAAAAATCAAACCTGGTATGTATACGGTGTAGATATCTGGGGGAGTAAGAATAGTGTCCTTTCCTGATTGGAGCACCAGGACTAAGGATCTCACTCTTACCTTACTTATACAATTTTATTTTAGTAATTATAACTTCCTTAATTTCTGAATTAAAGATCTTAGAATTCTAGGAAATTGCTAGAAATTACAAGGTAAAAACAATTTAGTGGGGTGGAGAGAGTGAGAGAATGAGCAAGCATAGTGGGAATAAAAGCTCTGAAATCTTTTGGCTTTGTATGATGTCATGAGGGAATTTATGTTAGGTGCTCAGCACCTGGGACTTGGGAGAGAGAGAGACATGGAGGAAGGAATAATCACATGACATTGAAGATGGCAATCAATGCACACCTTGACAACCATGAAGAATTGAAAAAAAATCATGAAATCTGTCTTGAAATCCCTGAAATTGATTTCAGGAGTTGGTGGTAATTTCAAATAGACATATTGCAGCTGGAGAGGCATCCTGTGCATGCAGAAACTTTCCTGGCCTTTCCTCCCCTCTCTCCCAATGCTTCACTTCCAGGTCTTTCCCTCCTCAACTGACACTGGGCCCCAGGACCATATGCAGCTCTGAGAGCAGCTCAGGGAATTGTAAACTTGACTCGCATATTTCTACATGAAAATGATCACATCTCACTTTTCAGCCCCTCTTTCCATTCCAATGTGGTATCCAGCCAGCCAGAAACATAATGTAAATGCGTCCTCCTTTTAAAGCATTATTTTCTAGACTATACCTTTTGAAGAATCACCATAGACTTTTAGGTCATACAAAGATTGTCAGTAGGTTTAATATAAATCACAATGTTAATGACATGACAGTAGACAAATCAATAGGTGGCTCTTGTGATCTTATTTAATGGAGTTTCTCAAGGGAAAATTGACTCATTTTAATTTCAGATGTTGTAAATTACTGAACTAACATGGTTTCTGCATCTAGGGGCCTCACAACCTGGAAATATTTTAAAAACTACAATGTCTGTGCTTCACTTCAGATTAAATAAATTTAAGCAGCGGGATGCGGTTGAGTAATATTATTATAAAAAACTCATGCTTAAAATGTTCAACCAGAATAGATGGATGCCTGCGTCAATTGAGTTTCAGTTAACAGTGTGTATTTTGGGTCACACAATCCTGCAGATATTTTATTATTATTATTATCACTGGGAAGACTCTTTACCTATTTCATTGTCTTCATTAAACAGGCCATGGAGTAGTAGAAATATGGTAGAAGGAAAGGTCAGAGGGTAGACTCTGAAACCATGTCTTGCTCTGCAAGTTTGTATTGAAAATAAAAGCAGCACAATTTTTGAATATATCAAAAACAAGTTCAGTTTTTAGTGAGGCAGTGGAATTACTCTTTTTTTTTTTTTTGAGGTGCTAGTATTGAACTGAACTGAGCTATATCCCTAGCTCCCAGAATATCTCTTTTATAATTCATCAGGCCTGTGCTGCAACAACAGCAGTGAATCCTAACAGATGAAATTGAGTTCTTATAAACACAAATAGCCTTCTAATTAGAGCTGCTGTCCTTGAGATACTGTATTTGCTATAGCAAAATAATACAGCCTCAATTGTATGGTTTTGAGCATCAATCTGGGCGGCAGGGGCATGCTTTTCCAAGCATTTAATAGGCAATATACATAGTACCAGAAGCAATTAAAACATTTAGGTATGGTCACATGTATACTTAAAATCTCCTGACAAGACTATGTTAAATTTTCTATTGTGTCAAATCTGGAATGGATTAGAGCTTTTGGACATTCCACAAAACATCATATAGATACATTGTATTGTTGAAATCTAGCTACTTTAAGGAGACAATGGCAGGGTAGAATGTATTTCACAGTTCTCTGGACTCCAGAGGATGGGTGATAGGGTTTCCTATGAAGTATCAGTGGGTACCCATAATATCAGTGAACTCACTAGCCCACTAGGGATCTTCTAGTCCATAGAGGACATGGATATCCCTTCCACAGTAAGAGACAAATTATTTCATCTCACAGTTTTCTCTTCCAAAAATAAATCACTATGTATTGACACATGTATTTGGTTCTGGAGCACATTTCATAGGTGAACAGCTTGGACCCATTCTCCAGGTGAAAAGAGGAAACCAGATTTGAGGGTTCCAGAGAAAACACTCTGCAGCTCTGTATGGTGCAAGCATTACTGTGGGTGGAGTCTTCACTTGTCAGATACTGAGTTAGTAGCAGTAAGTGACAAGGAAAAGCAAAGACCAATACCATGTGCAGTATTTGCAAACATAAATAGAAAACAAACAACATAGCTCCCCAGTGATCTAGAGCAATAAGGAACTATACTCCCTTCAAAAGTAAATTCTATTTATTTATTTTATTTGTTCTTATTAGTTATACATGGCAGTAGAATGTGTTTTGACACATCATACACCAATGGAGTACAACTTTTCTTTTTCTGGTTGTACGAGATGTAGATTCACACTGGTCGTGTAGTCATATATGTACATAAGATAATAATGTCTGATTAATTCTACTGTCCTTTGTATTCCCATACCTCTTCCTCTCCATATTATGCTATGTGTTTTAACATTATTAAAATACTGGCAATAAATATGTAAACTTTACCAAATATATCTTGTCCATTTTTGTTTTAAAAAAATAAAGAAAATGAACAATTGCAATAATCTATGTTAGGATTTACTTTTTACAGATTGTATTCACGTGGGAGAGCATTCACTCTGTCATCTCAAATAAAACCTCTAGTACAAAAAAGGTAAATTTTAGAGTGATACTGCATCCAACCATTTGACCAGGTGACAATGAATTGACCATGAATCTAGGTATGCCCATTATTAAGTGTGTTTCTGGGCACTCTCAGGCAAGACCTTAGGAAATTCCAATATTCTACTTCTATAAGCAAAATTAAGACATCAAAAACATCTAAAAAGAGCAACGTTAACTCTGATTTATTAATATAAAAATAAATAGAAATTTCTATGTTATATAAGGCTATTGTACTCAGTAATGTGTCTTCTTTCTTTGCTTCTTAGTCCAGTTCACCAAACCTGAGTGCTGGTGTAAATCCCATCCCAAGTCACAGAAGCAGTAAGACAATTTTAAACAATAAAAAATAAGATACAAATTTAAGTTTAAAAATCTAATTAAATTAAAAATTAAGTCAAATGGTTTATTAAAAATTAAACAATAAAAAATTAAAATTAATTTTGAACAAATCTTAAACTACTAAAAAGATAGGGTGTCCATATTTATTACTTACTTAGAGTGTAGATTCTGAAATCTTTGCACCTTCCAAGGAGGGTGCTCCTGTTTTAGGAGCCAGTTCTCACTTTCAGCATTCCAGAAGAACACTAGCTGTGATTCTCAGAGGCCACATGGAAATTACAAACAAAACAGGAAATTTGGCAAAAAAATTTTAGACAGGACAAATTGAGCCCTCACCAAGTGATTGCATCTCAAGGACAAGGTGGTATTACTGCAGGAATATGTTCCACAGATACCCTTTTGAAGAATTCCTTTTTTTTACCCCTACTACTTGGAGGATTCATCAGAAAATCACAAGTAGTCAATCACTTAAGGGTTACACCAAGGTGCAAAGTAAAGCATCCTTACTCAAGTAAGGCTTTTCCTTCATAGAGAAACCAATATTTAGTGAGGGAGTGGAGAGTATAAAAGGCAGCACAAGGTGAAAAGAACAGTAAAGTCACCATCACCAAGATGATTCCTGATGAATGAACATACTATTTGAGAATGCATACACATTGCTACTATCCAATTATTATATCCATATATATACACAACACCCAACTATCCAATTATTATATCTATCTATCTATCTATACACACAAACACACACACATTTTTCCTGTGTGTGTGTGTGTGTGTGTGTGTGTGTGTGTGTGTGCATATTTTTTTCTTTTCATATTTCTCAGGGCTTTGTGCATCCTACACTGAGTGTATATACCAAAAGACTACAGCAAACCTCACAATTAATTCCATGTAAACATCCACACAGGCATTTAGTGACCCTCATTTTAAGACACCAGCAATCAAGCAAAGATGTCATCAAATTGGCATGCACACTTGACCCTAAATGTGAGGAGTGGTAGGTCTGCTCTTACACAGTGTACACAGGTAGTATTGTGATTGACATGAATGAAATCTTCTGACTTGTCTTTCTCATCCAATTTTGAGAATTTTTGAAACATTTGAATTTGAACATGGATGTGTGTTGTTGTTCCACTCACTGGTGTCCTGATGGAGTTTTATTTTCCATTTTTTTAGAGCTTCAAGGGGGCATTTGTAGTGCAATCACTGTTACCAACTCCTGTTAGTTTGTCTACATTCAACGTTTTTTGAGCTGCCCACATAGTCGTGGGCACTGAACACTTCCCTGGAGATACAAGACTTGACCCTGATTCTACAAGTTCATGCATGTATACAAAGTACAGTTTGAATAACATACCATCTATATCCTCCATAGGCACAGTATTTTCAGTGTGTGTCTAATTGGTAGTGAAAGAGAGTTTTGGGAACATGAGAATGGTAGAGTATGAATTGACCTTCCCATCACTACCCACAGATAAGAACTTTTTTTTTGCATGCATGCAAGAGAGACAGAATCTCTGGAAGAATTGCTCTAAAATATTTAAAAAATATTTTTTAGTATAGATGGACACAACATTTTGTTTATTTATTTTTATGTCATGCTGAGCATCGAACCCAGTGCCTCACATGTACAAAGCAAGCACTCTGCCACTGAGCTAAAACCCCAGCCCTCTAAAATATTTTTCTGAAGACAAATGCATGTAATTATGTTGGATGTTATAGGTTGAGGGCAAAACCCTCCCGTAGAACTGTTAGACTATTTATATAAATTGTTATAGTAATGGGAAGGTGGCCATTATGATGACTCAGTTTCCATAGGTTCTTGCAGAAAAAAAGGTGCAGGACATGATGAGTCTCCATATGGAAGATTTTTGAATCATGGTTTTTGAAGTGCCCACATGGTTATGGGCAATGATAAGTTCCCTGGAAAGGGAAGGAAACTGTAGGGTGGAAGTAAAAGTTGGAACACATTCTGAGTATAGACAATAAATTTCATGCACAAATAAACTGAACCTATGGGTATTTTGGTATATTCATATTCGTATTTTACTTAATTATGAACCAAAGTGATAATCAGCTGCCAACAAGATTTGGGATACAGCCACCACAAGATCAATGAGTTTTAAGCTGTTCAAACCCAGGACATTAATAGAACCCTAGTTGGGAAAATCATGAAGGAGAATGTTAAGTTTTGAATCTGTGATGATTCTCTACTGGGTGAAATGGATGAAAGAAACCAATGAATTGCTGTCTAAGAACAAATTTGTCTGGTATTAGTTCTAAAAAGCATGCCTTGTCATTGGTTTAACAGTGCAAAATGTAGTAATACTTTAATTTTCCTAACATTTAAAAATTGACATAGCAGGTATGGAAGTTTAATTAAGTGATACAGCATGTGCTTAACATGCATGAAACTTGGGTTCAATCACAGGCATTGAGAGAAAAAATCAATATAACAAATGAATTAGCCAACTATTGGAAAAATTAAAGCAGAAACTGTTTTTCTAAAAATAAGTATAATTCATTTTTGACTCTCATGCATTAAGCATAAGAGTTGTAGAATGTTAAACTTATGGTTGTACGAAATCATATGTAAATGAATAATAAGATGTTTGGAATTTGTTTTAATGTTACTCAATTTTCATTCAATTGAGAAGACAGTTAGGCTCTTCCTTCCATACCTCCCATCATCTATTAAACCAGGAAGAATCATGCTGTTATCTTTATGCCACCAATATCTTTACAAACTTTTGTCACTGATCTCTAGATAGGTATAGACACAATAAGCTGTTTTCTGTCTACTGTAATGGCCTTTTCCCCTTGAGAGATATGTGACCTCTTTACATGCTATTTGGGCCTTATGTGGAGAGGCCCGATATCCCTTTAAGGCCAAGAAAGTAAGAGAACTGTGTCATCTGTTGAGTGCCCTTTGGACGGGCTAGAAGAATTGTAGACATTTGCAAGAGGTGCAGAGAGCAAGATTGAATTGGAGCAAGAAATGGACATTAGCAATCTCTACCCATTTTTTGAATGCTCACTAATTGTAGAGATGGCTTAGAATGGAGGGATCCAGGGACCTAAAAGGGGCCATCTGCTTTGGTTGTCTAAGGGATAAGTGAGCCAGGCCTGGGTGCTATATTTGATCCAAGAGGCATTGTAGGGGAGAGTCGACTGGCAGAGAGGACACATTACCCATGTAAGGAGGAGGAAAGAGGATGCAGAGAAGGAGGAAACTGATTTATTGGCAAAAAGGGCGTCCCCGCTAGAGCCAAAAAATAAGGAGTGCCTAAGTGGCAGGTTCAAGCTGTAGAGATTGGTAGTCACCAAATCCTGACAGTTGAAGCTCTTGTCCTGGACGGGGCCCCAGCTGTGGGAGACCTTGGCCAAGGCTTTTCGGGACCTCTCCTGGAGAGGCCAGATACTCCCAGTGCCGGAAAGAGGGGAGAGGCAGGGCAAGAGAGAGGAAGAGGAGGGTAAACATCTCTCTAGCGGCCAAGTCTTAAAGGTGAGAGGATTAGGACTTTTGAATCTGCACAAGGAAGGAGTCCCTGAGGGCCACCATAACTTTAAAGGCTGTGGTGGGGTGCTTTCCTCCCCGCAGGTGGGCAAAGAGATTTGCTGGACAATCAACATATTGCAAGAGGGTGGATTCGGGGCACTGGATAGAAAAGATTGGAGGTCAGAGGCCAAGGTTTGTCCAAAGAGGTGTGGACTATCTAGAGATCCCTGAGGAAGGACAGTCCAGGTTAAAGGCAAAGATATCCTTTAAATCTATGACCGAGAATTGGGTGGCAGTGTGGGGGATCTGAGACAGCAGGGTGTATGGGTTGGGAACCAAAGGATGTATGGGTCTAATGGAGGTGTTGATGAGTTGTAGGTCCTGAACTAAGCAATAGGACCCATTGGGCTTTTCTACCACTAGTATGGGAGTATTGTAAGGGGAATGAGCAGGACAGAGGTACCCCTTGCTAAGAAGGTCCTGAATAATAGGTTATAGGCCCAGAAGAGCTTTTGTGGACAGTGGGTATTGAGCCTGATTTGGGAAGGTGTTAGGATCTTTAAAATGGATGTTAACTGGTGGGCAGGAAATGGTGGAGAGGGTGTGGGTATCCCATACAATCAGGTCAACCAGGTTCATAGGTAAGGGGTCCTTTTTAGTATGGTGTTTCATGTCAGCCTCACAAGTGGAGCAGAATGGCCAGTCTTCTTCCAAAAGGGCCAGAAAAGATGAACAGGCCAATTCTGGGGCCTAACTGATGCCAGGAGCCCAGATGTTGATTGTTGTATTGAATTTAGAGAGAATATCTTGACCAAGCAAAGGAACTGGACATTGGGGCATAACTAGGAACGTCTGAGAGAATGGGAAGTTGTCTATGGAACAGAGTAACAGGGGAGTCTTTCTTGGATAGATGGTCTTTCCTCCTACCCCGACAATAGAAGAGGTGGTCAGCACTGTTTGCCCCCAGAATTCTGTCAGAACTGAGATGGTAGCCCCGGTGTCAAGGAGAAAGTCAACATTGCGCCTATCCACCTAATCTGCACCCTGGGTTCCTGTTTATTGATCGTTATGGCCGGGGACAAGGACCCAAGGCACCGCCAATTGATTGCCATGCCCAGAAGGTCAGAGGGTTCCCTGGCCATTTGCCTCCTATGGGATCTAGGACAGTCAGCGCCCCAATAACCTTGTTGTTGACATTTAGGGCATGGGGTATTCGGAGTGCGTGGTGCGGGGCATGCCCTGGCCCAATGTCCCTCCTTGCCACACTTGAAGCAGGCACGGGGGGGGGGGGTCGGTGATGTGCGGCAACCTGAGGAAGCACCCGGTAGGGCCTGGGTGAGCATCTGAAATTTCTCAGTCTCAGGGATGGCAGGGCCTTGTTCGAGCTTTTTTAGTTTGTCCTGGATGTCGGGGTAGCTCTGCGAGAGGAAATATGTCATGAGGACATGATGGCCATCTGGGATCTAGGTTACTGCTGAAGGGCTTTCGTAAGCCAATCCAGAAATTCCGATGGGGTCTTTTGTAATTTTTGGACATTGACGGCCTTACGTGCCGCTCTTTTGAGCCCAGCAATAATATATGCGGAGAATCGGTCCCTACTCTGTATGCCAGTTTGTGTATTATAATCCCAGTTGGGAGTTTGTTCTGGGTCAGTAAGTGGCCCCAGAGGGTGATTGGGATTAACTCAGTGAGTTTCATCCGCATGGGCTTTGGCAAGTTCCCAGACTCTGGTACGTTCCTCAAGAAGGAGAGTATTAGCTAATAACATATATTTATCATGGTGAGTGAGGCTATAAGCCTGGAGGACCCATTGAAACTCTCAGGACCTAGTTTGGGGGGGGACTAAAGTTATCAGCCGAGTCAGGGGGAGCACCTGAGGGGCTGGATGGAACCAACAGGGGAGGTCAGTAGGGAGGGGTTTCATCTGCCAGATAGGTCGGGGTTAGAATGAAGAAGAGAAAAAGCCTCAACATGGGGGATCTCCTTCCACTTTTTCGAGACAGCTCGCAAAAGTTAAACAGATCTCTGAGAATTGTGGGATCTAGGGATCCTCCTGGGGGCCATTGACTTTGATTGTCTAATTGATAGATTAGACAATCTTGTGTGCAGAATTTAATAAGTGGGAGTCTGTAGGGAGGGAAGAAGAGGCCCCCATAGGTCAGGAGAGGGTCAAGGATGGTTGAGAGAGAGAGAGAGAGAGAGAGAGAGAGAGAGAGAGAGAGAGAGGAGTGCCTGTTCTTCCACCCCTCTGTACCTCCTGCTCATGAACCGGGTTCCAGAGAGTCCACTGTGACCATGAAGGTCATGGTCAGGTGCATTCTCTCCTCCAGATTGGGTGTTAGAAGTTTGCCGGATGATCACGGTCAAAGCCCCTGCGTAGCCCGTCTGAAGTTGGATACCCGATAGGGGAACTCACTTACTGAAGAGCCAGTGTTGTGTGAGTAGCAGCGCTCGAAAGAGTGGATGAGGACGGCAAGCCTTGAGAGAGGGGGCCCTTGAACAGTGAGGCATTCCCCCTCTCAGGTTTCGGCACCAATGAAAGAACGATCAAGGCTTGCCGTCCATTTATTGAGGAACAGCTCTGCATATGTATAGAGCCTGGGGTGGTTTGACAGTAATGACAGTTTAATGGTTGAATGTTTGACAGTTGGCATGGGATGCTTTCTGATTGGTGGGTAAAGATCATGTGAACCAGCAGGGCTAGTCTGATTGGTGAGTAAGGATCATGTGAGCCAGCAGGGCTCACCATTGGACAGCTCTTCTTGGGGGATGGGAAAGTTAGTCTTTGGAGCTGGGGTGACTCCCAACATTAACTTCATTTTGCATGGTCTGAAAAGGAGCTCAGAGGACAGAGGTGAGGCCAGATGCTGTAAAGGATGCAGTGTAATGTAGAGATAGCCAGATGTGAACTTAAGTGATGGACACAGAATGTAGTGGGTGAACAAAGACATGGCATTTTAAGACATGGGCCCTGGAGCACCAGGAGGCCTCAGCTGTCCCAGAGAATACTGAGAATTTTCACATGACAGAAATGGTCAAAATTCTCTGTCTAGTGCTCATGTCCCCAGATTCTGTGCCTCTGTGTCTCTAGGACTGCCTAGATCACACCATTCTAGCTCACAGGGATAGGTTTACACTCTGCTCAGATGAGGCTAGTTTAGCTCACTGGCTAAGATCAGATTTACAAGAAGGTCCAGGGTCTGCCAAGGGTGCAGATGGTGGTGAAGAGATGCGGACTTCCACTAGGGGGCCCCAGAAGCAAAGAACCAGGTAACTCCTCAGCTTCCATGCCCCACTTTCCCTATTTTCCCTCCCTGTATTCATTATTGCTCAGGCAAAGGAGAGAAGAAGATATACTGTAAGGGGACCTGCTCAGCCCGGGGCCTCCAACTGCAGACATTGAAGGCTGTCTTTGAAATTTTAGGAGAATTTATGTCTATATGACCCAGATATGTAGGGCAACAGTTCCATCCCTTCAAAGGTGCTGATGTCTTAGGGCCCAATTGTAGAAGGGAGAAGAATCAGGAATTATAAGGCTACCTATGTCATTACCCAATTTCTCTAAATCACACTAATTCATTAATTGTTTACAAGGCTCTAGAATTTATGCCCAAGTTTGATTTTTTTTATATTTTACTTTGTTGTTTCAAAAGTCTAAGTCAGTGATGGTCTGAGAGAAAGAGAAAGAGCCACAGGAAGAGATCAGAGGCCTGAGGGCAGGTAATAACAGGGGGAAAACCTCTGATCCGCCCTGGGGAGTAGGAAGAGTGGGCAGTTTTTAGTGCCCTAGACAGTGTCTACCCACTGCTATGTGTATCCATTGAATTTCCTTCTCTGTTGCCTCCCAGGGAGTTTTTATCAGGAAGGTAGAGTTCTCAGAAATGTCCTTTACACCACACCATGAGTTGAACAGGTAAATTCAAGCAGGATAAGGCTTGGTGGATACACAAAACCAAGGTTTGTGATGCATAGACACTACTAAGCTCTGTCCCTTTGTAGAGGTAAAGTGGTGAGTAAAGACAATATGTTGTGATATTTTGGCCTCTTGTAGCAGGGGTGCTGTGGCCTGACCCTGAGGGCTCTGCTGTGAATATTTCCTCATAGCTACTACCCAACCCTGGTCTGGAGCTCTCTGGCCTCTACTCACTGAGGTTCAGCTGATCTGTCCTCACAGGCTACTGGGGAGCCCCAGTCTCCTTACCCAGGTCCACCCTCTCCCAAGATCAGCTTTCCAGCAAGCAGTCATGTTCAGGGTGAATGGTGAGGCTTCGACAAACCAGGAATCAAATTGATTACATTGAAAGCCTCTTTCCTTACCTCCTGCTGCTGGAGGGTGTAAAAGGGATTTGGGGAGCCAAGGCCTAGTTGAAGGTCTTCAGAGTACAAGTCGGTATAGGATTCTTCCCCATTGTCTTGGTTCCCCTACTTTCCACCCTTCTCATTCACTACACAGGTGGCTAGAAGCCAGGACTCAGATATGGGAAAAAGACATTTGGTATCCTTCATGTGTCCTTGCCACCTGAACTGCACCTCTCACCCTTCTTTTCTATTGACCCTCAGAGGTTCAATTTTTGCCACCTCTGCCATCTTCTGTATCCATGTCTATGGGATCAGTCAACATTTCCTGTCCTGGAAGCAGCATCAGTACATGATGACACCAGGGTAGATACCCATTATCTGCAGCTCCTTGGTAATTTTCCCACAATCCTCAGGTATGATGTTAGTACTTGAGCCTCAGGGAACCTTACCCAATCTCAGGCTCCATATTGGACCATGTAGCATTCCTTAGTATTTAGAGGCTCCAGCTTGAGATGAGGTCGATTATTACTTCATGGCTTGAGACACAACACACAATGCTTACACAATGCTCTACGCCAGGGAGGAAATGAGAAAAATACCTGCCATAATCCTGGCATTGAGCTTTCCCCACCAAGCACTAGTCTTGATTTCTATTGAACTAATGCTGAGTATATGAGGCTCAGAACCTCCCTGAGGAATTCTAAAGCCTTCTTTTGTCAGTCACATATTGATTTCCTCAAATTCACCTGAATTAATGTAAGGGACAAGATGTCTTGGAGGGAGACTCATGGGCAGAACTTGAACACAAAATCTGTTGTGTCTGACTTAGGAAAATCCATAGATTCAGAGATCTTCACATTTGCTCCATTTACTGAACGCCTCGTAAGTACCAGACTGGACTCTTTAGGGCACAGTTTGAATAAGACAAGTAGAACCCATGTCCTCAGAGAACAGACACTGGCCTGGGTGTAGCCCTATTGATCTCCAGGCTTGTCACAAAATTTCTGTGACCAATCTGGGACAAACAAGACTAATTATCACTGTCTTACCTGCTTTGAAGCCAATGCCACCAAGATCCCTTGTGTCAGGAAGAAGCAGAATAAAAAATATCTGTCCTTTGGTTTCATCTCTACTTGTCCTGCGTATGACCAAGACCAGTTCAGGGTACGGTCATGCTATCACTCATGCTACTAAAACTAGAGGACTTCATACTATTTTTGTCAGTCCATCTTTGTGGTTAAATAAAAATACGTATTTTCTTTCTTGCCTTCCCATGTAAACAGAATCTTTGTTTTTAAGAAACAGAAGTAGCCACCATGGTAGGATAGAATGTCAAGGACAGCACCAGTAGGTGAAGCTCTCTGCCTGGACCCTGCAGGTCATTTTTCCTGGCCCAGGATGTGCTTCTCATTTCCTGAACTCTGAAATCTCAGAGAAGCTGGGTTTCTGTTTTCTTTTTCTCCTTTTTTGGAAAGAAAACCCCTCAATTCCCTGTTACAGAGTGATACCTCCCCAATAAGACATGACTCTCAGACCCATCTCAAGTTGACTTCCTGTAATTTAACATAAGATTTTCCAATGCTTTGTCCTGTCTAGTTCTTTGCTTGATATGATGTTGAAGAAACATCAATATTTTGTAGCTAGACATTATAAACCTAACCCACAGGAAATCCATGAAACTCTTAGTGAATAAACTGAATCATGGTCCATTGAGCATGAATGATAGGTCACAAGGTTTCCTGTGGTAGGATTGAGGAAAGAACATCTAAAAAGGGACAGAGATTCCACTTATAGTAATATTATTTTTATAACAATTCTCATATTGAAGGAAATTACAAAGACATGCTAACATATCCTAATTATTTAGGATACTCAAAAGAAAATAAATCTTTTATAGTGAGAGCAAATTAAAAGGCAGAAGATCAAGAAGGAACAAAAATAGATATTCTCTGACAGTTTTCTTTTCTCATGAAAAATAAAAATGTGAAAATTGAAGGCATATATAGAGGAGGATGGGGAAACTAACAGAATATTTTCACAACAACAACAAAAACAACAAGAAAATAGTAAATAATCTTGCGAGTGACACCATTGTGTGACGGTTGCCAAGTGAGATCCACCTGGAGACTTTCAGCCATGATTTTGGTTCAAGAAGACAGTCTCAACATAAGCCCAGAAACATGGCAGAGGAAAACTCACTTGGAATATTTGGTAGCATAAGCACTATGAAGTAACTCTCTATCTCACTTTAGGTTATTATTGATCTTGAAAAAATAATGTCTAAATCCCCAACACCATGGAGGTTACCTCCCCATTCAAATGTCCTTCATATTAACATCATAAAGATTCATCTGCAGAAATTCAGGTGTTCTTGCGGAAGATTTGGGCAGGATGAAAGAGGTCAGATGACCTGGGATGTGAGGCCATTAGGGGGCACCTTTACACTGGTCATGAGAAGGACTGGCTCTGGGCCAGGTCACAGAGGAAAATACTTTACAAGCCTTTAAACACCTGAAAAAGCAGTATTCCTTTAAAAATTGTTTTAATTAATTATACAGGACAGCAGACTTTGTTTTGACACATTGTATACAAGGAGCACAACTTCTCATTCCTCTGGCTATATATAATGCAGAATCACACCAGTTGTGCAATCACATATGTACATCATAATCAGTGATGGATCCACTGAAAGAGATAGGAAAAAATATCCCATTCACAATAGCCTCAAAAAATAAAATAAAATACTTGGGAATCAATCTAATGAAAGAAGTGAAAGAGCTCTACAATGAAAACTACAGAACACTAAAGAAATAAATTGAAGAAGACCTTAGAAGATGGAAATATCTCCCATGTTCTTGGATAGGTAGAATTAATATTATCAAAATGGCCATACTACCAAAAGCCTTACAGATTTAATGCAATTGCTATTAAAATCCCAATGACATTTTTTATAAAACTAGAAAAAAAGCAAATTCATTTGGAAAAACAAGAGATCCAGAAAAGCCAATGTAATCATTAGCAAGAGTAAAGCAGAAAGCATCGCAATGTCAGACCTTAAAGTATACTACACAGTTATAGTAACAAAAATGGCATGGTGTTGGCACCAAAATAGACATGCAGATCAATGGTTCAGAATAGAAGACCCAGAGAAAAACCCATCTAAACATAGTTATTGCATACTAGACAAAGGCACTAAAAGCAGTGTTCTGAATGAATTGTTATGTCCTTTTATGTCCCATCTAAAGCAACATAAGCTGACTTTCACTCTTGTTTCCTATTTCAATTTTCATGCTTATGGTGTTGTTCAGGCCTGAGAGACAGGAGGATAATTATATAGAGGGAATGCATTCATACAAAGGAACTTGATCTAAAATGCATTGCATGAATTGTGTAAGAAAAACTTGGAGATGGAAGCACCTCATTTAGAATAATTTTGCTTCAGTAAATGGAACTCTTGGTTTCTCCATCATGACCAAAATATCTCTTCTTTTTATAATCCTCAGTTATTAGATAAGCATTTCTCTAGGGAACAAATGAAGGATTCTGGAAGCACATTTCCACTGCCATTCACTCCTGTCTCCAGAACATTGGTAGCTTTCCCCATTACCTCTATTATCCTGTAGAACTTCTGCAGGAATCATGTGTTGAGCACCATCCACAGCATCTAAGTCTTTGGATAAAACTTTACATATTTTGTTGTTCCAATATAATATATATATATATATATATATATATATATATATATATATATATATATATATATATATATATATATATATATATATATATATATATTATATTTTCATTTTCTTTTCTTCCTGAATTTCATTTTAAATTGATGAAGATTTCCCTTGCCCATCTAGGATGTTATGGATTGAGACATTTGCAAAGTTTCTGGTGGATGGTGAACAGGAACTGTGCAGAAGGAGAGAACTGAAAAAATATGAACTATATATCAGATAATCCAGTTAGGAAGAGAAATTCTGAGTTCTCAGTGCTGGTTATATGAAAAAGTATGAGAGAAAATGATGGAGCAACTGACTATATAGCCAGCCATGGCAGAAAATATCAGTGTTGTCCTTCAAATTACAAAGTATAGTTTAAAAGAAGATTATGACTGTGTTAATAGACATCATCCAATGGCTACCAGAACCACTCCTCTCTGCTTCTTTTGTATTGTGATGGATTCCTGGTACCCTAGGTTCCCTTTCAATACCCATATTCACAAGCCCTCCATTTAGCACTGACTCCTAATAGCCACCCAGCTATCACTAAAGGATCAGAATTGTTGTCTGAGGTATGTTGAAGGTGTAAGAGACAACACATGGGGTTGTCTCAGAAGACCCTTCCAAGGTTTCAGAATCCATGCTGTTTAATGAATATTCCAATTCATTAACCATGAGAATATCTGTAATAATCTGTAATATCTGTAATAGTCTTAATGTGCAATATTTGTAAAGAAAATATTTTCCTAGTTTTTTATTTGTCATTGATGTCAGACTTTTAAAGTGACTCAGAGAAGCTGTTATATATAATTTGGAATGTTTCAGTCATTTTTATATTCATTTACTTGCTTGATACTATTATTTAATCTCAATTTTTTATATATTTAAAATTACATATTTTTTTCTAATATCGAAGGAATGCATTTTCCTAATACACAGAATCTAATCCATAAATATTTGGATCTGAGTTGAGAAATCATAAGACAAATGATAGGAAAAACTATAAGCATGAAAAATTATTAAGTAGAAAATTTACCAACAATCCAGGAATTAATATAAAGTTTTCTTTTATACTGTGATAGGCATTGATCTCCCTACTCATTTTTCACCAGTTGTGGGAGAAATTGTCTCTCCAAAATTCTTATTGACAACTAGATAAACTTTTCATTCCTCCTTCAGTTAACTTTAAGTTATTTTTTTGTAATTGATTACATATAAACTATTACTTATAATTGATCATCACAAATTATACTTAGTGGTCACCTAGAATAAAGAGTAGTTGGCATCCCAAACCTGAGTGGGCTTCTCTATGTCACTCCAGCACCGGGTTCCCTCTGCTGTTGATGGTGATAGTTTTAAGACTCAATGTGTGGGGGAATCCCTGTCCCTTCACACTCCAGACAGGGACTATCTGATTTCCCTGTGGGATCACTTCTGGAGGGCTGAAGTCCCAGTAATCACCCACAGAGGGAGGAAGTGGCCCAAGCACCTGCCTAATGATCTGCAGCTCTGCTGTTGTCAGTGCTTCACTTTGCAGCTCTTTCTGTGACCACAGTGTGGGTGAGACCTCTCTTCTTCCACTTTTAGTTTTCAATTCTCAGAAAGAGCTAAGCTGAGGTTAAGGAAGAGGTCTGCACCGCCTCCAGAAAGGGAGAGATTTGCATAGAGACATCCCACTTATAGGATCACAAGGACAGATAAGAAGGGTTAGTGGGCTCAGTTCTAGCTGAGGGATCAGGAAGCAGAGCCTAGGGACATCGTTACCATGGCCTGGGCT
Organism: Marmota marmota marmota; assembly: GCF_001458135.2. Taxonomy (NCBI): domain Eukaryota; kingdom Metazoa; phylum Chordata; class Mammalia; order Rodentia; family Sciuridae; genus Marmota; species Marmota marmota. The sequence goes on from NW_025999898.1 coordinate 3,115,060, forward strand.
CATGTTCTCTTCACATTCCTCATTCACTGCACAGGTGGCTGTCTACAGGAGATTCTTGAGGGCACCTGGGCTGTCACCTACGATGATATCTTCTCATTGTTTCCTGGGAAGGAGGATCTGGTCTGACCTCACTGATTTCTATGTTACTTTCTTCTTCCAGGTTCTTGGGGCCAGTTCGTATTGACTCAGCCTCACTCTGTGTCGGCATCTCCAGGGAAGACAGTCACCATCTCCTGTACACGCAGCAGTGGCAATATTGGGAGCAAATATGTGCACTGGTACCAACAGCATCAGGGCAGTGCTCCCAGCACTGTGATCTATGATGATGATAAAAGACCCTCTGGGATCCCTGATCGATTCTCAGGATCCATTGACAGTTCCTCCAACACAGCCTCCCTGTCTATCTCTGGTCTGCAGATTGAGGATGAGGCTGACTACTACTGTCAGTCTTACGATAGCAGCTATAATCCCACAGTGCTCCAGACACATGGGGAAGTGAGACAAAAACTCCCCAGAGTGTCCTCACCCTGAATTAACTGTGAACATGTTCCAACAGTGAAGGTTGCTTCCTGCTGCCTCCTCTTTGAGTGTTGGGGTTGGAATTTTCTGCTCTGTTTCTTCAAAACATCTTGATGACTTATCATCTCATACATTCAATATCAATCCATGGAAAACATATAACTTAAAACATGGATTCTGAACCACAACTCTATTGATAATTTTTGTTGGAAACTCTCCTGCACATGATAAAATGTTCAGCAGCATCACTATCCTATAAACACTCAATTTTATTAACATTCTTCTCTCAATTTTTACAACAAAATAGTTCTAAATAGTGCCAACTGTTTCCCTCCAGGAAGCAAATATAGCATTGATTGGGACCACTCAGTTCAAGAGCTTGCCCTTAGTTATATGAAACTGGTGATTTGAATCTTGGTTATGCCATTCACTGGTCAAATGGGTAGGTTTTTATCTCTGAGCTTCTGGTCCCCACCTGTAGAACCAATTAATAAGACAGAATTCAAATGAGTATTCTGATAATTTAATAGTGTTCTAATTAACATGATAATAGATTCTGTGCTAACTAATGGTATAGAAGCCCTTAGGATGATGTAAGATGTAGTATATATCCCAGACTAGATGTTCTCATAATATTTCTAATATTTGTACAATGCACATGGAAATGAACTGTAACCATTCATCCAAGTGATATAAAATGGATGAAGAATGTGCTACCACATGGATGAACTTGAAAATTTATGCTGGGTCATAATTCACCATAAATAAACTGTGAAGCCAACCTAGATGCCCTTTAGCAGAGGAATGGATAAAAAATATGGCATATACACAGAGTGGAATTTTACTCAGCAATACAGGAGGAAAATCATGGCATTTGGAGGTAAATTGATGGTATTGGAGAAGATAATGCTAAGTGAAGTTAGCCAATCCCAAAAAACAAATGCTTAATATTTTCTCTGATATAAGGATGTTGATTCATAGTGGGGTAGGGAGGGGGAGCATGGGAGGAATAGATGAAGTCTAGATAGGGAAGAGGGGTAGGAGGAAAAGGAAGGGGACAGAGGGTTAACAAGTATAGTGGAAAGTGATACACATCATTTCCAAAGTACTTGTATGAAGACATGAATTTGTTATATACATGAAATGAATTCATGTATATAACATACATTATATACAAGCAGAGATATGAAAAATTGTGCTGTGTATGTGTAATAAGAATTGTAATGCCTTCTGTTGTCATTTATTTTTTAAAAAATCAATTAAAAAGAAAATTTATGCTGGGAGTAAATGAACACAAAAGGTCACACATTGTATGATTGCATTGATAAGAAATATCTAAAATGTTTAAATATTTAAAGGGAAAAAACAGGGAGTATACTTAAAATCTTATACAACTGAGGGCGAGAGGGATGACAACAATAATGGGAAACAGAACTATTTGAAAAAGTAAAATAGGTTGAGAATAGCTTCAATAAAGGTTGGAGGTTTCTCAATTTCTTGGTCACATGAAGTCCACTAAGTGCAGTTGAGGTGTTTGCAAAAGTCACTCTTTTCATTTTTTCTTTTGAAGTAAACTGAAGAGAACAAGGTGTTTAGTGCTGGTTTTATGAAGTCACCTACAGACTCTAATGACAGTCTGTGATCCCCTTCACCTCCTTGAGCATCAGCATCTGATGAACTTTATAGCACCTCAAATGCACAACTGAGATCCTCAGTTGAAGCAGATGCCTTATCCTCATGTAGCATAAAATGACATGAGGTCAGTAGGTGTTATTTGAACCATTATCAGAGAGGGACTCTGACCATGCTCACTGAGAAGCCCCTCAGAAATATGGAAGAAAGTTGAGGAAACAGTGAGTTCCCTCTTTGTTTGGAGGTGATCACAGCTGCCAGGTCCTCCCAGGACTCAAGGTCATTGAGGAAAAGTTTTTTTTTTATTCTAAAAAAACATGATTCAGGTAAAATTCTCAACTTGTTCTTCATCAGGGATGCAAAAATGATCAAGAAGGAAAAAAAAATATTTGAATGTAGGAGATTCTCCTTCACTGGGTCTTGTGGAGAATTAAAGAGAATCCTACTCCATGCTGGAGTCTCAGGGGGATGACTTCTGGAGCACTTGCCACATCACCTGCTTCTTTCTTCATCCTCCTCCTCCATCTTTTCACAGTTGGGGCCTGATCTGTCTGAGGTGGAGGACTCAATGCAGGGACCTAGCCCTTCTAGCCCTTCAATTACACTCATGCGTATCATTGTTTTCTCTGTGTCTCCCCTCTGGGATTTGAGGCCCAGGCAGGGAAGTCACTGAACCAGATCTCATGACAGAATACCACAATCACCTGCACTGAAATAGCAACATATTGTCAGAAAGGGCATAGCTTGGTAGATGCATCAGCTAGTATATTGTTCTCAAACTCTTATTTCTCAGGAACAGCTTAAATTCAAAGTTCTTAAAAAGATTCTTTGGCCCCCAGTTTGTCAGTTTGTCCTCCCTAATTCTTGGTTCCAGTCTGGAGATGATGCTACTTATTTCCATTTATATTTGTCATTTTGAAATGACATTAAATCCCATGGTCTCCATCTCTCTTCACACTGTGAGCATAATGGTGCTTTGAACCACAGGAAGATGTAGGCTGATCATCTGGTTGACAATATTGGAAGGAGGTCTTAGTTAATGGTGTCTTTGAAGCTCAGACCACTAATGCAACTCAATAAATAGTAACAATTAGAATTAATTATCTAACACACACTCACACACACAGACACACACACGCAATACTAAACCTTGGTTTTAAATTGTTGGTTTCTGGTTGGATTATAGGCAATAAATATATTGATTTAGAAAGATATTAAATAACAAGTATGCTTGTTTCCTGCTTTTTGTCCTTATTTTAGTCCAGCTTCTGCATATGAGAGAAAACTTGACTTTTTGGGTCTGGCTTAGCATGTTTTCTAGTTCCATCTATTTACCAGAAAATGCCATAATTTTATTCTTTTTTTAGGAATGAGTAAAACTCCATTGTGTGTACATGCATTTTATTTTATTTATTTTATCCATTTGAGAGTAGACAGATATCTGAACTGGTTTCATAACATGGCTATTGTGAACTGTGGTGGTATAGACACTGGTGTGGCTGGGGAGGAATTCCATGAAAATAGAAGAGAAATCAGTGGAATAGAACAAGGGGATAAAGGAGTCAGTGGGGTTGGGGTGGGGGACTGGAAAAGGGAGGAACAGTGGAATGAAATTGACCAAACTCTTCTATATACACATATGAATATGCCACAGTGAATTTTACCTTTGTATATATCATGCAATAATTTAAAGAGAACTACAAACAAGGAGAAGAAAGACCAATAGAGAAAAGGAAATGGGGAGGGAGGAGGTGAGGGAAAGGGAAAATCCTCGGGACTGAATTGGAAAAAGTTATATTCCATGCTTATATAATTATGTCAAAATGAGCCCCACTGTTTAACTACAATGCACTAATAAAAATTTTAAAAAGAACAAGGAAGCTAGAATTACTTACTTAATTTATGATTTTTTTCCATGAAGGGTCTTATCAAATGTAAGGCCCAGAATAGGTGAAGTTATGTACACATACCCAGTCTCTTCAGAACAACCATTCAACTTCACATTATCATAAGTTATGCTGAGTATCTACCATTTACACTTCAAAGTGTTCTCTTGCTGTCATTCCAACCTCTGACACAGTGATTCCCAAGCATAAATTCTTTAAGTTTCATGACATCTGTCTCCTCAATTGTGTCCCTAGGGCCTCCCCTACATCAGTTCCTACCAGTCCTTCAATATGTGTGTTTGAGGAACAGTAAAGGATGCCATAGGGACAGACAGGGTGTTACCTCCCAAGGGAGAGTCTGCTTAAGACATTTGAGGCAAAGAAGCCTGACCCCAAGAGGTGATATCTAGTATAATATCTTCAGAATTAGTGGAAATAATACCATAAGGATGGGTGAAGGAATAATGCCCCTGCTATTGCCAATAGTATTTGCTAAGAATAGAAGAAAATTAAATTTGATTCTTCATAACAATAACTAGGAGAACTTGCATTTGACCTCAGGGTTCAGTGGGTAAAGGATCAGGAGAAGAAACTGGAGATAATTCTCCATAAGAAGAAGGAAAGATGTGGACAGATAATTAAAATGACAAAACCCAAGAATGTGCACTTGACTGTAAAGGTCATATGGAGATGCTCAGCTGGTAACAATGATAGGTTTCAAGATTCAGTTCAGAATGGATTGAAGTGAAAACTGAGGCAATACTTGAGACTATGTGACTAGTTAGGCAGCAAACATGATCAATTTTGGGGGAAATATTGGATATTTTCTGCGGGATTCCTGATGTGGAAGAGATGGAAAAGAAGTAGTGTGAAATCAGGATGAAAGGGTCATCTAAGATGACTCCTGATGTTTTTGGGGAGATTAGAATCAATTCTTATAATTGAAATCTTAATTTTCCGGTCAAATATTTGACATTAATTTTTAGAGTTATCTGTGAAGAGGAAAATGCTTTGTGGAAATTGCAAGAGCATACAGTTTCTGACAAGGAATTTTTATTTTGTAATTATATTTACTTAAGTGTTTGATGAAGTTTTAAACTAAGCATGTACTTGGTAAGATCTACAATCTCAAATGCTGCCAACCCATCATTAGCAGAGTGATTTACCACTGAGTTTGAGTTTAAGTTATGTTCATGAGTGACCTGGAGGAAAAAACAGTCTCATCCCAAAGGAACATGGGGATGATTTGTCTCCAGTTATCCTTTATGTTGTGATGGTAAGACCTCCTGCAGAAACAAGGGTCTTTTCTCTGAATTCTCTGAGGCTTTGGAGAGCCTGGAGGGTGAGTTGCCTTGGCCACCAGAAGGCACTGTGGAGCTGGTTTGTGAGGCATTACCAAAAATGGTGCAGGTGAGAAAATCAGTTTCTCTAGGTTATAAAACAAACTTATTATTTATAATTTAGTTGAAACAATTATATGTCTGAATGCCCCCTATTATTTCTTCATGATTTCCTGAGCTTGGCTCCCTTACACTGTTTTTCTCTTTTAAGCCACTTTCTGTCACACCTGATGGTGCTTTTATACTCGGAATGGATGTAGACAGGAACTGAAACAGGAAGAGAACATCATTTGGGCCACAAAACTCTGCCCCTGGGGAATTAGAGGAGTCAATTGTTACAATAAACTCCCTAAAATAGAACTCCAGGATACAGAACTCTAAGGGAATTTACTGTGGCTGAGGGCCATTATATCTTCTACCTGTGTCTCTATAATCAGGGGGCTGATTCATGGTTTACATGAAGTGGCCACGAGGAGACCCTTGTGACTGCCACTTTCCCATGGTTCATAGGCATTTGTTCATTTGTAGCCCAACCTCATACTTATCTATCATTGTGCCCCCATTTCTAAGAACTTGCATGTAGTCAGTTGTATCCTCCATCTCTACTGCAGCCCTGGTTACAAAGTCTGCCCTAGAAGCATCGCTGAAACTTTTGATTATACTGCTGCCTGAAAACCCCATCCCTCACTGAGAAAACACAAAACTATAATGGTAGATAGTATTTAGCTCCCAGGGATCTAAAACTAATCCTGGAATTTCAGTTCTAGAAACATGGCTTCCCTGAGCATCCCTGAACATAATGATTGTGGGATCATCACTGCTTCTCAGGGGAGTACATCAAGGTTCTTACACGTGGTAGTTATCACCCATTTTCTACTGCCTAGCTTACTGCTTGCCTGTCACTGAGGGTGACAATACCATCTCAAAGACACTACTGCCTTTAGCACTGAGGGCCTTGGTGGCTTCTAAGATTTGTAGACATATCTTTAGAGTCTCTCATTTCAAAGCTTGAGAAAAACAAACATTAAACATGATTATCTCTGCACAGGTATACATGTTTGCAGGAGAGACTCTCTCTAGGGCAAGTATCATTCAGCAAGGAGGAGGTTTTGGTTTGTTCACAACTGCTGAGATAGTCTAGGAATTTCAGGGTGGTCCCTTGCAGACAGCAGAATCAGATCTTTGGACTGTCCTGTTCCACTGTGATGCTCTTTCCTGGTCCTTTTGGTACCTATTCTCATCCAGGTGAATAATTTTCTTTTCACTAAGATCTCAGTGATAGATTAAAGTACAAATAATTATGTTACTGAATGCTAAAAAATATTAATATAATTAAAACACGTTTTTAATTTTTAAAGTAGAAAATAAAAGCAAAGTACATATTTTACTGGCTCTTTAAAAAATAGCCAACATTGGGGACTAGAAACAAATTATTATATTTTTCCTGTGTTTTCCTTTCCAGAAATGTCTAGAATGTGACATTACTACAGGCTATTTCCAAAGTAACCCAATCTCACTCATAGCCAATCATGAACTCACTCTGTGTAAAAGATTTCTATATGATAGAAATGTGGTTCAAGCTTCATGTGCAATTATAAATCTACCGGTATCAAAAAAGAAAAACTGTTAAAAATTATTATGAAATGTAGTAAAACCAGTACTCAGGGAATATCTTGTAACTAACTGCAAATGCCTACATAAAAAGAAAGCAAAACAAAAAGATCTCAATTATCAAAGTAATTTTCCACCTTCAGGAAGTAGAATTAAAGATCCTGTTAAACCCAAACTAATATAAAGAAGGAGATAGTAAAGATTTGAAGAGAGGTAAGCAAAATATACTCACTGGTCTTAGTCTAGACTAGTTCTAGAAAGCAATATCCATTGTTCCTACCACCAAGGAGACAAGTGCTTTGTGCGTGGGGTTCTTCTTTCCCATTAAGTTCAGAGTTCTGCTTACATATATACCTCAATTTCATTTATCTAAGATACCCCACCACTTAGATATAATTAGCCCTTTGGCTGCATCTAAGGTTGGGCTTTCTTTGTACTCTTATGAGCTGAGCACCTACATGATAAGTCAAGCTTTCTTTCACTGCTAGATAGGGTCTCTTCTGGGAAAGATTCAATGTCTTTATATTTTGTCTAGAATATTTTGCTATCTGTGTACTTTCCCATCCCCAATGTTTATGCCAAAGAATTGAGGAGGATTCAGGAGAGGTGCACCAGTCTGTTATAATAGAAAATGGGTAAAAGAAAGAGGAAAGTGAGGGTTTCAGGACTTTCCCACTGATAGCTCTTGGCTTGTGAGTCCCTGCTCTTTCTCGCTCTGGTGTGCTGAACCCTCCATTTCACAGTGGAGGAAGGGGCCACAGTGAAAGTGCTTAGGAAACTAAATCACAGAAATTAGGGCTTAGATATGATGAGGAAGCTACAGTCTGTGGAGGAGGCTCCTATGCAGTGAAGTGTTTCCCATCTTTCTAAGGAGGGTGATGTGGAGAAGAGATCAGGGAAGTGAATTCCTTCTATAGGGTCCCTTGATGTATACCCCAAACTGAGTGTTCTCTTCTTAAGGGAGCAGTGATATGGTCAGCCTGACCAATTGGAAACCATATACTGATTCCTGTGGGAATAGGAGAACCAGCTGCTGAGCCTCAGTCTTTGGAGGTCCTGGACGGGTTCCATCTAGCCACAATCAGAGTGGATTCTGAGGTCAGGGTATGGGAGGCTATTCAGAGGGAAGGCATAATTTATATTGGAGGTTTGCCAGTCCTCTTCAGTGCACAAAAATGTCCAAGAAACACTGGGTGGCTCTGATGCATCTGTGGGTTCTCAGGAATCAGAGATGTGCAGGTATCTTCACCTTGGCCTGGATGCCACAACCTCCTCATAATCTGCAGGAGACTGACTTTGGAGAGGAAAAGTGATGACCTGGGACATATGGGCTACTTATACAATTTTTTAAATTTAGAAACAGGGTGTGGCAATAAACCTCTGTGTCTCTGCCTCTTCTGTTCTGGGGTCCTGGGCATAATTCTGGGCTGATCCAGAAGCCTCAGGTTCAGGGTCTGTGGCATAGAAAGTCACTTTCTCCTGCACTGGAAATAACAATCACATTGGTAGGTATTCTATGGGCTGGTAACAACAAGATTCCTGGTGCTGCCTCCCAAACTATGATGATTGGAAGTTCTTGGCTCTGAGTGTTACTGATCTTCTCAGGTACCACCTCCTGACAACATAGAATCCCTGAGTACCTCAGGTCTCCAGTCTGAGGGTGAGGGTGATTATTATTGTTCAACGAGGAACAAAGGCCTCACTGATCATATGGTGCATCAGACCCATGTGAGTCTACGACATAAACCTGCACTTATCCTCCCATAATGCTGATCCTCCCATGACTAAGTGCTTGTGACAATCAGTGCGGGTTACTATGGCAAACATAACAGTGTCCATGTCTGGGTGTCTGACTCTCAGACAACATACCAGCTTTAAATGATCAGCAAGAGTTGTGTTTTAGATTGTTTTTTTGTTACTTTTGAGACCAAAAGACCTGACAAGAACAATTTTAAGGAGTAAAAGTTTATTTGGGGCTCACATTTTCAGAGATCTCTTTCCACAGATAGATGGCTTTATTCCTTGAGGCTCAAGATGAAGCAGAACATCAGGGCAAAAGAGTGTGGTGGAGGAAATCAGCTTAAAATATCACACTAGGGGGCGGGTGGTGGGAGATAGAGAGAATGCACTTTCTTCCACATGGACCAAATATAATCTGGAAAGGAATGCCTCTAGGGACCCAAGTTCTCTAGCCACAACCAACCTGCTCACAGTTACTGTACACTGAATCCATATCAGGGGATTAATGTACTGATTAATTTAAGGCTTTTGTAACCAAATTATTTCACATTTAAACTTTCTTGCATTGTCTTACACATGAGCTTTTAGGGGACATTTAATCTAAACCATAAGAAGTTCCATCCTTGTGTTTCATATTTGAGAGCCTTATTTGCATACCATCAATTACATTCCATGTGAGTATGCAATAGGATGTGTTTATTTTGTATTGTCAAGTTTTGTGAAGCCCTAACTTAATCTAAATTTATAATACTTCATCATCTTACAAAGAAATAATTATTAGTCTGAAATCTAGTAATCTTTAGCTTTGGCTTATAACTCCATTTATCACATAATTTAAGAGATCAGTGCATTAAATGATTACTAGTATATTCTTTTGGACATATTAACACACAAAAATGCAATTTTCTGATATCAGTTCTATGTTTCTTTTTACTGCTAATTGAAACTCCATTGTATAGGTGAACTAGGTGTCTTATCCATCTATCAGTCATTGGATATATGAGTGTTTAAAATCTTGGAATTTATGAGTAATTCTGCTATAATCTTTGGTCTGTAAATTTCAAATTCTTTTGTGGATATGCTTTCTTTTCTCTTAGGTAGTAAATGGGAGATAAATTTTTGGACTGTATGTTAACTCTCTTGAAGGAAATGTGTACTGCTTTTCAAAGTGGATATACCAATTTTCTTTGCCATGAGCAATGTGAGTGTCTATTTATACATATTCTGGCCCAAATTTATTATTACCTGTCATTTTTAATAAAGCCACCCTGAATGGAAATTAATTTGTATCTCATTATGGATTTGCTTGCATTCTAAGGACTAATGACACTAAGAATTATTCAAATACTTGATTCCACACAGTCTCACAGCATCTGGACAATCACCTGATGAGGAATACATAAGTAAATTCTATGAATAAATAAAAATTGTGCAAAGGGAAAGAAATACAACATAAGTTGTTTGCAATGGTCTTAGGATGGACTTCCACACGAGGAAGCAGACATAACACACTTTCTTGTCAGAAAGAAGCATATATTCAGCCCTTTCAAAAGATGAATGAATAAGAGAAATGAAGCAGAATTACTTAGCCAAGAAGGAGAATGACTTTATGACATTTGCCAGTAAATGGGTGGGCCTGGAGACTATCATGTTAAGTGAAATAAGCCAATCCCCAAAACTAAAGTTTGAATATTTTCACTGATATGTGGAAGTTAACACAAATAAGAGGTCAGCTTGTGAATAAATCTTCAGGTTGATAGGAAATGATCTGGAACATGCTGTGCCCACATCTCAGGTAAGTCTGAAAATTTAGCGTTTTGCACATAGAGCAGGGAACCTAGATGTTCCTTCCACTGTGTGGCCTACTCCTCCCAAGGGTTCACTCTTGTGTCTAGAGGCAGGCACAAATTAACACCTTCCAAACAAATCCTAGTTCTTTTTTTCTGTGAAGTTTACCTATAAGTCCCATGTGGTAAAGTCTTGATTTCCAATTCATGATGCTATTGGGAGGTGGTGCGACTTTTAAGAGACAGAGACTGGTGGGGCTCTTTGTCATTGATGACCTAACTTTGAAAGGGATACTGGAACCCCAGCCCCCTTCCCTTTTGCTCTTTCTTGCATTTGGCAATGAAGTGAATACTTCTCTTTTATAAATACTTGCTATAATGTGCTGCCTAGTTACAGACTCAAAAGTGATTTCTGTTCTAGGTCATGATAAATTGGAAAATATGAGTTGATTTTTCTCAAGTATTTAGTTATAGTTATAGAACTGACTCACAGACCTAGCCACAGGAAGAGTTTTACAAGCATCCCAAATGAAGACCCAGTATGAAAAGAATTGTCAAACCACCTAAGTGTCATTAAATGTAAGCTATACGATAGAAAAAGACCATATTTGAATGAAAAATAGATGTCCAGAAGTCATAGTAAATAAATTAATGGGGTTATTATTACTATTATCTTGATTCTATCACTATAAGATTAAGACAGGGGAAATAAATTAAATTATGACAATAAGAGAAGTAAGGAAACATCATGTTAAAAAACAGACATTGACTAGACATGAACAAGTGAGGACAAATACAAGATTGTCCCTGAGGCTTTTCTGAGAGAAGTTGTTTTGAATTTTTGTGCCATCTGCATCACTGTGAGTGTAGAAATGCGTTTTTTTCATCAGGCACATTGAGTTCTTCTGGTTGATAAATCGATAAGCATTCCCTTGAAACAATGAGAATTTTTAACAAATGTGGTCATAAAGCCACAAAGTAGCAGAAACAAGAGGAAGTTTAGAAAAGATTCTAATAATGAGGGAAAAAAGTAACTTGAGAATTTGAGCAGGAACCAGGGTGGGTAAAAATATGTTATCATCTTATACTGAGGACAAGGATTTTCTTCATTCTCTTTCTCTTTCTGACTCTTGCTATCTAAGTCATTGCAGCCCAGCCTGTGCACTCATGTATCCTTCATGGCACATCTCAGTGCTGCCCCTCAGGAATGTAAATGTCTGCACATGTCACATCTGAAATCCTCTTCAGTCCTTCCTGTAACCTTTCTTTGGGCCAATCAAATAGGTGCTAGTCTCTCCTAAACCTACAATCATCTTATCACCTGGGGCCCAGAAGTGAAGATGGTAGTCAGTATGTTTATACATACTGCATGAATAATTAAGTAAAAATGCATACATAATGAACAGCCAGCCTTAGCTGATAAAGTTTTTTCATGATTATTTTACCATTTATTCCTTGATTGAATGGGGTCATCTGGGTTTTATCACAAGTTCTTCTCTCTTATCAGTATCCACATTCCTCATTAGTGACTCCTCTCAACAGCCTGGACCCCATCTTCAACACCAAGGTGGCAGCTTGCCACTAGAGAAGATTGCAGTCAACTGCTTCTGAGCAAAGAAGCCAAAATTTCTGACTCTTTCCCAAGTATTTAGTTCTTTTATGCATAGAGAAACTATCTAATTGCCATAGTTTCCACATTATTCAATAGTGATAGCTTCTGCCTATTTATTCAAACAAGAAATGTCCAGTTTCTAATATAGTCTTTCTTTCTCACCCAGCAGGTCCTTGAGGTTAACATGTTATGAAGATTCCATCTTTGAACAGAACTCTGATGAATCTCCCCATTCTGTTTTCCCTTCTCATTGCTTCTGTATGTACAAATTAATTTCTTAATAAACATTTTGAGAATCTCCAGCAATGCAATATAAGTATAATATATATTTATATAAATATTATATATATACACACAATGTCTGTCATCTAAATTTTTATATATATATATATATATATATATATATATATATATATATATCACATACACATAATTTATGGGTATTCAACCTTCTTCCCAGAGACTCCCACATGCTAAGCATGCACTCTACCAGTGTGCAACATTCCCAGCTACACTCATTCAATTTTATAAACTCAACTGAAAGTACAATTCCTCTGAGGATTCCGCCTTAATGTCCTAAATAGTAAGTTTCAACTGTTTAGAATTTGTATTTTGGTACAGCTTGTCACATTCACAATATTATGTTCTTTCTTCCCTACATTACATAATTCTAAAATGACAATGAGCATGCTAATATTGATGAAATTGTGCTTATGTGAAACTTATCACTCAGGCATTCCAGGCAAAGCCATGTATCCAACGATGGTGGCAAATTCTGTGGCATTAAGCTCTATACTTCTGAGGACACTAAAGATTAACCTGTGACCAGAAGGTGGTGAAGAGGAGCTGTGCAGGGCCTTACATTGTGTTTTTCACAGCTGGCTCAGGTCTAGCAGAGGCTGAGCTGCTTCCTGTGCTCCCCAAGGAGGTCTTCAGTCTGGTGCTCTCAGGGCCTGGTGATGGCTCCTGAGCAGGATCCTGTGCAAGGTTTCCAATAGCTGCTCTGTCTATGACATTTCCTATGTTGAAACTCAGAACAGTCATCTCTCTCAGCATCCTTTCCCTTCAGATCATCTCTAAGGCTCATGAATCAGAGACCAGATGTACTCTGAGAAAGCAGAAAGGGAGGAGTTTAATTTACATGAACTACCTTTTTTCCCCCTTGAGCACACCAGAGAGGATAAGACAAGCCTGGAGTAGTAGAGACCCTCTGTGCCCTTACTCCTCCTGCTACTTTCTGATTAAATAGGTAGGGACAGGTCTCAGAGACTCAGGACAGACCCATCCTATATCAATTTTTCTAGTTCAATCACCAGTATCTTAAATATGGTTCCCACTCTAGCACCCATGATTGTCTGTGTTTTCAGGTTCTCTGCCCAGACTCTGCTGACCCAGCCATCCTCCCTTTCTGCACCTCCTGATGCATCTGTCAGACTTATCAGCACCCTGAGCAATTTCTTCAGTGTTGCTGAAAAAGGGATATGGGGGTACCAGGAATGGGGGAACCATTCTAGATTTTCCTTGAGATACTACTCATATTTGGATAATTTCTATGGATTTGGGGACTCTGGTCTCTTCTCTGCCTCATTTCCGGGGGCTGCAGCCTGAGGATGAGGCTGAATATTACTGTGTAATTGGCCACAATAATGTTTTTCAGAGTGACACAGTCAGATGGGGAATTAGTATAATAAAACAATCAGCCCACTCAGGACTTTGTACTATACCTCTTCACCAACTTTAAATTAATATCCCTCTATTATAACATATATTTAAGTAAGTTATGTATTACAATGTCTGTCCTCTAAATTTTCTAATCAGTTTCTGAAGTCACAGGAAAACTGAAAAAACTAAACACCAAAACAAATAACAACAAAAATAAACATAATAACATTCAAACTTTTCCTTGTGATCCATATGTTGATCTTCATTTATAACCAGAGCCTATTGAGTTAGATTTTTCCCCCTGGAAAAAAAGCAAATCAGTTTTCTTATTGGCCATGAGCCAGGGAACGTTCCAGCAGGTGGAAATTCCTCCACCACATGGGCTCTGCTCTTGGAGGATTCAGAAAAGATCCCACCTGTTTGTCTCCAGTTATTTGTGCTCTGGGCTGTAACAGGGTCTCAGGAATTGAAACACTAAGATGTGAAATGTCTTGTGAGGATAGAAGCATCAGAGAAATTTTAGGCTCAGGGTTGTCCTGGCTTCCTTGCTGGGTATCTGCATCTTCAGTTTTGATGTCAAGGAGAGAATGCTAGGCATTGGGGTAGAGAAGTGGCAAGGAGTTTAGAACTGAAAACAGCAAACTTTCTTGAGGGACCTGAGTGACAGAAGGTGAGTCTCCACCATTGATTAGAAAACTCTGAGAGTCCTCCTGGGAAGTTGAGTGAAATAAGTCCCAAGAATGACACTCTTCTCCATGTGACACCACTCAGGATAATGTAGACTTTCATAGGTAGTTTTTTTCTGAGATCATTTAAACTGACATCTGTCTTTCTTTCCTCTAATACCCATCGGGGGTTGTAACACTCTAGATTTTATGAGTGAACTGTGGACCTTCAGTGAGCAGAAATTCCCACATGTGTGTGTGTATATATATATGCCTACATTTGTCCATATATACTGTACTTCAGAACCTGAGGTCATTTTGTTTTACACAGAGAGCAATAAGAAGCTTTGGAGGTTGCTATGGCAATTGGTACCCAGGATTTCCTGTGAGAATTCCTAGATCTGTGACATCAGATATAAGTGATCAGTCATCATGGATTCAGTCCTAAACTTGTGCCAAAGTGTGTCAGTAGTGTCTGCTTCAGTACCTCTAGGTTCCAAATGGAAAAACAGAATGAAAAAAGGCTGACTATCACTGTTTTCTCCCTGCCCTAAACACACTCTTTCCCTTATTCACATTTGGCTACATTATCAATAAAAAAAAGATCTCCAACTTCGGGTAAATTGAGATAACATTACAACTCCTCCTGTGTGACCCATCATTACTCTGTCTCTGCCTATGAACAATACACACTCCTATTTGGATTCTGCAACCCCCTTCAAGTCTATTGATTGTTTCCCAGTCTGGGCTCATCTTACCTGAGATCTGAAAACACAGGGAAGCTGTGCTTCATTATCTCTTCAGATTACACGCTGGTGTGGCTTTGGATTCCCTGATGAATAATGAACCCTATTCACTAACACATAGCTCTCCAACAACTACCATGCTCATTATTTCCTGTTAGGCCTCAAAATTTATGCTTTTTCCTGAATAATCATCAGGTGAAATGATGTTCTATAAATATCAGAATTTTGGGGGCCTGGGCTTTGTAAACCTACCCACGTTTAAATCCATGCAGCTCTTAACAAATGAACCTGATTCTCTGATATAAAAATTCACAATGGTTGCTTAGTTTAGGTAATTTATATTCATAGCAATGTTAATTTTATCAATACTCATATGGAAAAAATATAAAACTAGAATAAGATTACATATATATTAGAGTCCAAATGAAATTGGTTTTGTCAAGTTTTTGACATTCAAGGGCAAATTAGAGCACAGAGAAGCAAGTCAAAGCAGAAAACACTCATTCCCTGATAATATTATATTCTCATAGGGAAAACAGACATCTGAAGAAAAGGCCTGAAGAATGGGGTTAGTGAAAACACAAAAAAAGGATACTCTCAGTGAAGAAGCAACCTGAAATTAAGAAAGCCTGTAAGAGCAGCACAGACAGAATTACTATGACTTGTGACCCCTCCTGAACTTTAGCCTTTAAACATTGTTCAAAAATTTCATAGACCGGGAAAGACCCAAAGTACTTGGCTGAAACATAGCCAATAAATACCAGATAATTCTGAAATATGTGGTACCATAAACAGTGCATTTAGATTTCTGGAGATCATTAGAAACTGAAAAAAAATTCTCAGGACAAAATACCAGGGTGTTTTTATTCTCTGGTAAATAAAATCAGAAAGGGTCATTTGTTCTTGCCAGGTTATCAGAGGGTTGAAGACACAGGACCAGAGGCCAGCAGGGGGAGATGTTGCACTACTCATGACAGGACAGGGGTCTGCATCAAACCAAAAAGAAAATACTGGTTTTTACATCCCTGTGCAGAAGGTGTCCTGAACAAAGTGTGACATTCCTGCACCTGGGTCCCCAGAGCCACATGAGCCTTGGGATTTGACCCACATCCTTGCTTCATATTTCATTTTTCCACCATCTTTGGAGTGATTGTTTAGGCCGATTTTCCAGACAAAATTGAAAAAAATGGTTACAGAGCAGGATGAAATTCAGATAAAGAAGCAAGCAAGAAGACTATCTGGAGAGAATATAAGAAGAAATTAGGCAAGAGTAGATCTCAATACTGAAATAAGAAATCAGTGATCCCATTTAATTTATAAAGAAAAGTGCAAAAAATTCTTATTATGAGTATTAGTTGACTTGGTATTAGTAAAACAACATAGAGAACACATGGGTTCTTAGAAAGTAAAGAGAGGTTTATTTTGGTTCATGGATTTGTGTGTTCAAGCCTGGAATGGGTAGCCAAATGTGTTTTAGACACGGATATGATAAGGTGGGGAAGGGTGACGAAGGTGAATACTCACATTAAGCTGGGAAATTTAGGGGGGTTGGGAAGGAACAGGGTGTTATATATGGGTGTCCATCATATTTGTGGACATACCTTCAATGAACTAAGGCTTTCTCAGAAGGCCCTACCCCCTCTCACCTGAGAGGAAGCCTCTATGTAAGGACCTTTGGCAGACCCTCAAATTGCACCCACAGTTTAGCAGTATGTTAGGAAGTGGAATTCATGTTAGACTGAGAAGGTCTTATCTTGACTAACAGGAAGGATTTGGGCTAAAAAATTTTTTTTGTTTGTGTTTGTGTGTGTGTGAGGTCTATGAAGGATTCTAAACATGGACTTTGAAGGGTGGGCAGGTATAAGACTTATGAGACAATGTCAGATGTCACAATCAGGGAGATAGCATCTAAGCTCTCAGAAGTGGGACTTGAGCCACTGTAGGGGAGAAAAATGGAATCATAGGACCCACCTCAATTGGACTTCAGTGGGACTAATCAATACACTGTGTATTTCCATAGTTGCAGGATGTATCAGTAGGGTCCTTCAGGGATAAAATGCACAGTCCAAATTAAACACTTATCTGAATCAAGCAGTATCACTTGTACACACAAGGGAGCTGCTTTTGCTTTGCTGACATGAGCTCCAGGTACCCCTGAATCTTCTTTGCTCTCAGGTTTCCTATTCCTCATTTTACCTTTGGCCCCTTATTGCCAACTGGACATCACAGGAGAAAACTGTTGATTCATGAGAATGTCTGAGACAATTTTAGAAGTAGACAGGACTCACTGTTGAGGTTATGATTACTTGCTGTTCAGTGTGATTTTCTAATTCATTCTTATTTAAATATGTGATAAATATGTTAACCCATTTTTTTTTCTATTTTTACATTAAATCTGAATAATTTGTCATTTTCTTTCAGGGAGTTGTAATGTAACTGATAAAAACATATATTATTATGTTTTTTATGTATTAAAAGTAGTATTTTTATTTCTTACTAAAATTTCAGATTGTCTTCTTTGTATTACAAACACACATAATCAATTCTGTATATAGACACTCTATCAGATACTTTTGACTGCTGGTCATAATCAACTTTAATGTTAACATGAGTAGATCTCTTAAAATACCCTCAAAATGAATTATTTAGAAGAAAACAATAATAACAAAGAAATATAATAAAATAATTATGAGCAATTTAGAAATTCTATTTTAGTTTGTATTTATGACCACCATTTTAAAAAAGAAAAATCTTACTTCACAAAGCAATTGAAGGAGTTTTATTCTGGACTCCCCAAGTATCCTCATCTTGTACTTCTAATCATCTTCACAAGTGAAAACATCTTAAAATGGTAGAGATGTTCACATTAATTTGATCATAAATATTAATCTTTTTTTTCAAGTATGTTGAAAATGATTTTCTTTTTTTATTATTTTTGATGCTGGTAAGAATCTCATACTTTATCTTAAATTCTGTAGTTACACCTGTGCCAAAGCAATATAACAGATGACTTCTTAGAGTGGAGGCAGATGATTCCTAAACCTTGTGCTGCTGCCATGGGTGTCTGCAATCTGAACCCGGGGCTCTACTGAGACTGCTTGAAACAGTTTCCATGTTCAGTCAGTGGGAGACCTCTGTCTCTGGACCTGACTATGGAGTGCCCCACAATCCTGACTCTGTAGTGTCAATATGGAATCTATGCTGAAGAAAGGGCCTGACAGTTATCACAAGGGGAACAACACTCATTTACTGGAGAGGAAAGAAATGTTCACCATGAAGGCCTGGGTTTGTGGTAAAATTGATCAACTCGATAGACATGGAGAATTCACCCTTGTTTTCATTCCATCTCTGACTTTCAAAAGATGAAATTTGTGCCTGGGTTGAAGAAGTGTGAGGAAGCTGATCTCATGAAAGGCATCAACTAAGACTCACTTGTCTCAGTTCCCTATAGTCACTGGTCTATGAGAGTCCCCAGCACCTGCTTTTTTTCATAATCTCTTTCAGTGGACACCAGGATGAACACTGGGGCAGGACGAGAAAGGAAGTTTAATTTGCATGGAAAACCTGGGTCTGAAGAGGCCTTAAAATGCCAAAATCAAAGTGGGGAGTTTGAGGACACTAAGTGCTTGTGAAGATCCCCACCATGGCCTGGATGATGGTTCTACTGGTGTTCCTCTCTTATGGTTCAGGTCAGGGGAGGGTAACTGCATTCTGGGGTGCCTACATAAAAGCTCTGTTTTAAGAGGACCTCTCTTAATAACAATAACTGTCTGTCTTATTGCTTTTAGTGGTGGATTCTCAGACCACTGTGATCCAAGAGCCCTCACTGTGTCTCCAGGTGGGACGGTGACACTCACCTGTGGGCTTAGCTCTGGGTCAGTCTCTACAGGTCACTACCCAAGCTGGTACCAGCAGAATCCAGGACTTGCTCCCCACCCACTTATCTACAAAACAAACAACCACTTCTCTGGGGTCCCTGATTGATTCTCTGGTTCCATCCTTGGAAACAAAGCTGCCCTCACCATCACAGGAGCTCTGACTGATGATGAGGCTGATTATTACTGCTTACTCTATATGGGTAGTGGCATTCACACAGTGATCTAAACACATGGGGAAGTACAACCAAAACCTCTTCATGTGCTCAGAATGTCTCATACTTTACAGAGTGGAGAGAGATTGAGAGGGTAAAAATGTTCCACACTTTCATGGGAAGATGATGCTGCGTGACTCCTTGTCCTACTAGCGGATTACGCCATGGGCCTAATCCTGTCTCTCCCAGTGTGTATCCATTTCTCAGTGTGCCTCCTCCTACACTAGTCTTCTACTCTCCCTCTTCAGTTGGGAGAAGGAACAGAGGAGCTAATCTCCAAATAGGTAACCATCAGGAAGATTCAGAAAATCCTCCCCTACCTTAAAGACTCTTCTCACTCCAAATACTAATAAATGATGGATAGTGTTTTCTCATACATTGATTTTATTATGGAGATCAAAATAGTAGTCAATTTGCTTTTAAATTATAATAGCAAAATTGCTTTTATTTTTATGATTATAGCACAATAAATTTTTGCTTTTCTAATTATGTTATTAATTTAGTTGTGTATATTTATGATTAATATGCAGTCAGAATCACCATCTATGTCTAAATTATTCCCATATAAAAAATAGCAAGGCATTGCAAAGAACAATGATCTAATTTCAAATGGCAGCCACAAGATGGGATGTATACCTGCAAAAGTTCTTTGTAAGCATATTTTCAATGGGTCATATGAATATCTGTATATTTTAGTGGGTCATATGGATATCTAGTATATACATTACTAGAAATTCCCATAGAAGTCTGACTTCCAAACACTCTTCTATCATCTTCTGGGCTGACTCTTCTGATGAAGGATACAAAGGTGCAGGACTGAAGATTATACCTGGACATGAACAGGCCCTATTGAACTCAATGCTGACCAAACATGTAAAGAATATATATTTAAAAATTCATTTTGAGTTAGTTTTTTGCTTTATATATAGAAAATGATATTATAAACTATTATGTTAAGGTAATACACAATGAGAAGAAAAAGAAACTCTATGTACGTTAAGATCCTGATATGTGTTTATTATTGCTGTTATGTTGCTCTTATTAACCTTTTAAAATCTACATTTAAGTTTTTAACTGCTAAAAGTCCTCATGAGTATGAATGAAAATTAACCCTACCACAATGCAAAGGAATAAACCAATTTCTCCAGTATATTTGTTAGTCTGCAAAAGGATTTTGGTGGAGCTCTCAATAGTCTTCAAAGCATAGAACCTCCTGGCAAACTTGAAAGTATTCCCTACTTGTAGAGATTACACAGCAGGAGTCTGTGGCATCTCCATGTAGCCCTAAAGTTAGCTGGTGTGCACAATGCATTCTGGGAGAAATAGGCCAGAGGGAGGTACATGTTTTCGGTGGATGGTGATTTGTGGTCAGGAACTGTGGCTGCATCAATAGAAGAGTAGGGCACATGATTCCTTCAGTGCCTTCAGTTGCTGGGTAAACATCAAGTGATGATAGGAAATCATAAAATAATATATTATATTTCAGTGGCCACTTGAGATGTGGTCTATATAATAATGGTCTTTGAGATATATTTATTTATTTTAAACTAACTCATATAGAGGATGGTATCTACAAAGAAATATAGTAATACCTATTATCTATGAAAATAATTGCTCTTTCTTTTATTTTCTTTTTCTCATTCTGTGTGTATGCTCACACATACGTGTTTGTATGGCAGACCTGAGGTGTAAATATATCTACCTACATTTAAATGTACTCATACACAAATGTATGTTATATTTGGATTCTTAATCTTATTAAAATTCTTACTGTGAATTTTACAAATTTTTATCAATCAACCAAACAAGAACATGTTTTCCTCTCAAATTACTTTTGTCTCTAAACTGACTTTTTTTTCAGTTTAACGACTGTAAAAAGCAGATGCAAATGTTAGATAAGAATGATTTAGGAGGAGACAAAATGGAAAGGAGCTGGAGGAGAACAGACACCTTCAGATCACAGTTCTGACACCTGTGACAGGAGCAGGGGAAGAAAGGATTGGGTAGGATGATCCTCTGACCACAGGCAGGGCTGAGAGTCTCTGCTGGCTGAGTGGTTCCTGGAACCTGGGTACCCATCAGAGGGACACTAGCTCCCACAGAAGGATCCTGGACTAGTTACCCCAGAAGTTAGCATTGCCTGGAGCTAGCTAAGGGCAGAGAACTGACATCAAATTTTGTTTCCATGAGGGATTCTTTGTAAGACCTGTGATGGGTACTTCCTGGGTGCTCCAACAGCTTTGGTGATGCATTCAACCTCAGGACAGGGGTTGTGTCTATTCCCTTCTCTGTACTCCCCTATCTGAACCCAACATGAAGTTGAGGTTGAGTTTTTTCAGGGCTTTTGAGCCCTTGCTATCTGCAGGCCCTGCAACCACTGAGATCCCCTCTTCCCTAACTTGCATGAGGAAAAGGTCCCTCAGGCCTGGAGTGTCATTTTGGGCCATCTCCTCTCCCCATGTGCCTGATTCCTGCTGTTCCCAAAACCTGGGACCATGACTTGAATTCTCTAGGTATCTCTAGTGTCTGATGCATGTGAAATACCTTATTTATTCTAAAAGATTAAATGAGTGAAAGAAGAAATGAAAGACTCATCTAATTCATTTAATGTTAGCATTATTCCTATTGGAGGGGAAGAAATTCCTGAAGCACTGATTGTCTCTGAACTTGCTGAATAATTTCCACCTTTGGATACCAGGGTCACAATGTGATAAATGTACAAAAATATACAAACAAACAAACAACAACAACAACAACAAAACCCTTCCTCCTGTTTTTATACCTGGCCTCTCCTTTGTGAATCTGAAAACAGGTGTTGCATTTCCACATCTTGTTCTATGGATTACCTGTTACTCTGCCACACAAGGTTTGTTTGGCCCAGGAGTCTCAGTAACAAGCACTTGACATTTTACCGCTTTTCTATTTCTTCTGCTCCTATTTTACACCACACACCCACAAATCCCCCCTGCCAGATATCTTTGTCCCAATTGTGTCTTACAATTTCCCCAGAGCTGATGCTCTTATACAGGATATAATGATGTGCACGGTCCAGATTAAACATGTTTTGGTCAATGCAGAATTCATTTTAGGAAAATAAACAGATGCACAGATAGGCAGAATCCATGAACATGGACATTGGTGTGGTCCCAGCATTTTTTTCTCTATACTTCAATTGCTAAGTAAGCTAGTTCATCATGCCGCCTTCCCTGGGTCAGGGACCCAGACACTGCTAGTATACATGGGTAAGATACAGGGGATAGGGAAATTTGCATGAGCAGCCCCAACTCTGGGAGTCAAATGGAGCTGGTATAAAAGGCCTGGGGCAGTGGAGCTATTAGAGTGAGGCCTAAGAAGGAGCTGTGTTCACCATGGCCTGGACTCTTTTCCTCCTTCCAATCTTCTGTCAATGCACAGATAGTTACAGGCCTCAGAGTCCTATGGGAGGCCCATAGCCTGAGTCATTACTCTCTGCCTTAAGTTCCCAAGTCACTGACCCCTGCCTCTGCTTTTCACTTTGATGGCTCTGTGCATATAGGTTCCCTCTCTTGCCTGTGCTTACACAGCCATTCCCCTTCTCTGCATCTCTAGGATCAACAGCCAGACTCACCAGCACTATGAACAAAGACCTACTGTTGGTAGGAAAAAAAAAACATGTAGTGGTACTAGCAGGACTTAGACAATCTTGTATCTGACTCAGACTCAGACAGACAGCTGGGGCCCGAGTTCCCCAAATGAATTTCTGGATACAAAGATGTCTCAACCAATGAAGTGTATTTGTAAATCTCTGGCCTCCAGTCTGTGGACAAAAACAATTATTACTGTCCTGTATATGAAATTAGTACTATGACAATAAAACAACCATATGAGGTTGTGGGATCTGTCTCTCATCTATAGAGGTTCCAAGTTTATGTCATTTTACTGTGGTGGTCAAGAACCTCATGTTTATAAAATAACACATCAGATTGTAGTTTACATTAGTAGCACAACATAATTCTCTTCCATCACATAATGCTCAGAGGAATTGCAAAATTCAAAACAAAAAATCCCAACACTTATATTAAGACTAAAGATAATAAAATTTCTAATTATCACCAGTAAAGAAGGTATGGCACAGAAGTTGAAACCCATCAAGATGATAGCCCATAATATCATTATAAGTCAATATGCAACAAGAGTTTATTATAGTTTTAGTAGTGTTCAGTGTCTCTTCCCATCAGGATCTAGAAATTGTAGTTGCAAATTGTACACTAAATTCTGTAACTGCATTATCTTTAAAACAATATAATTGAGTTAAACATGTAAACATTCCTGATGTCTCTGCAGACTGATATTTAAGGGCTGGTTTTATTTTTTCTTTCTATTTGCTTTTTAAAACTCCTTAATTTTGGACTCATGCAAACTGTACATGTGAATAATAGAATTGGGATGTTGTGCTTAAAGTGGAAGCAGAAAATTTGAATTTTTTAAAATAAATTTTCTTGCCTGTGTAAGATATTTTTCAACTTAATTACAAATTTCAATAATCTAAAACCTTAGAACATAACAACAAAATTGGTTAATTTTATGTTGTCATAATATCAAGCCTGGTGAAAAAAATAGTCTGCATTTAACATCTCCAACTCAGTAATCTTAGAAACTGCATTTTTGTTTAAATTAATGAAGAAAGGGACTATAAAGATAGGCTAATATCTTCACTTAAGTGATTTATTCTTCCTATGAATAACCAGTGTATGCATATATCTATGCAGTAATTCATAGACTGGTCTTAGTGAACTGATTAACTCAGGCTAGCTGAGCATGTCATCATTCCTTTTGATTTATACATCACCTTAAGGCATCTGGATTTAACAGTGAATATACAGTTTTAGTATAATACATTTATTTTCACTTTAATGCCACTGTGGAATATTTAAACCATCTCATAGATGAGTAGCATATTTCATTGCTACTTTAATACGCATAGACTGATGAGATCTAATGTTATTTCATGTGCTTATATTTTTATTAGTTGTTTTTAGACATATAAGTCATAAAAGCATATTTTGACATATTTTTCATACATGGGTACAACCAATTACAAATTTTGATACCATTTTTGTGATGTGGAGCTATAGTGTTCATTTATTAATATACGAACTCAGGGAAATTATATTCAATTCATTCTATTGTCTTTCCTATTCTCATCTCCTTCCTTTCCTTTCATTCTCCTATTTGTAATACAATAAAATTCTATACTTACCCCACCCACTACCCTTTCCTATGAGTTAGCAACTACATATCATAGAGAACATTCAGCCTTTGAGTTTTTGGAACTGGCTTATTTCAATTAGGATGAGAGTCTCAATTTTATCCATTTACTCACAAATGCCATAATTCCATTCTACTTTAAGGCTAAGAAATATTCCTTTGTCTATATGTACCACACTTTTTTTGTCCCTTCATATGTTGAAGAAAAACTAGGTTGGGCTCATACTTCAGCTATTGTGAAATGAGCTGCTATAAACATTAATGTGGCTGCATCACTGTAGCATGCTGATTTTAAGTGCTTTGGGTATAAACTGAGAAATGGATAGCTGGGTCAAATGGTGGTTCAATTCCAAGTTTTGTGAGGAATCTCCACACTGCTTTCTAGAGTTGTTGTAAAGATTTGCAGTTCCATCATTATGTGCTAATTTTGTATCTGCAATTTTCTTTCTGAATCATTTGTCATTTTATACAGTTTGTTTCATGTTGCTGGGTCTAAAGAAAATCCATATGCAACAAAATAAAATTAAGCCCCTATCTCTCACCATGCACAAAACTTAACTCAAAATGGATCAAGGACCTAGGAATTAAACTAAAGACTCTACATCTAATAGAAGAAAAAGTAGTCCCTAATCTTCATCATGTGGGATTAGGCCCCAGCTTCCTTAATAATACTCCTATAGCACAAGAATTAAAAAATGAGATGGAATCAAACTAAAAAAGTTTTTTTTTTTCAGCAAAAGAAACAATCTGTGAGGTGAGCAAAGAGCCTACATTGTGGGGGCAAATTTTTACCTCTCATAAAACAGATAGAGCATTAATCTCTAGTGTATATAAAGAACTCAAAAATCTAAGCACCAAAAACAAACAAACAAACAAACAAAACAATAACAACAAACAAATAACCTAATCAACAAATGGGTCAAGAACCTGAACAGATACTTCTCAGAAGAGGATATACAATCAATCAATAAATATATGAAAAAATACTCATCATCTCTAGCAATCAGAGAAATGCAAATCAAAAATGCTCTAATATATCATCTGACTCCAGTCAGAATGTCAGCTATTATGAAGACAAACCACAATATGTGTTGGTGAGGATGTGGGGAAAAAAGGTACAGTCATTCATTGCTAGTGGGACTGAAAATTGGTGCAGCCAATATGGAAAACAGTATGGAGATTTCTTGGAAATCTTGGAATGGAACCACCATTTGACCCAGCTATCCCTCACCTTGGACTATACCCAAAGGACTGAAAAATAGCATACTACAGGGACACAGACACATCAATGTTTATAGCAGCACAATTCACAATACCTCAATTGTGGAGCCAACCTAAATGTCCTTCAGTGGATGAATGGATTAAAAAGTGTGGCATATATACACAATTGTATTTTGCTCAGCATTTAAAAAGAACAAAATCATGGCATTTGCAGGTAAATGGATAGTGTTGGAGAAGATAATGCTAAGTGAAGTTAGCCAATTCCAAAAAAACAAATGCCAAATATTTTCTCTGATATAGGGAGGCTGATTCATAGTGGGGTAGGGAGGGGGAGCATGGGAGGATTAGATGAAATCTAGATAGAGAAAAGGGGTTTTACAGAAAGGGAAGGGGCAGGGGATTAGCATGGATGGTGGAATGTGATGGACATCATTATCCAAAGTATATGTATGAAGACTTGAATTGGTGTCAACCTAGTTTATATACAAACAGAGATATGAAATGTTGTGGCATACATGTGTAATAAGAATTGTAATGCAAAAAGTACATGTATAAAGACATGAATTGGTATGAACATACTTTATATATAAAGATATGAAAAATTGTTCTCTATATGTGTAATAAGAATTATAATGCCTTCCACTGTCATGCATTTAGAATAATAAAATCAATAAAAAGGGGTTCAAATATTTTAGGTTAGTTTTTGGAGATAAAATTAGAGAAAGGATAATCAAAGGAAAACTCTATATGTGCTGGTGGATTTGGGTACACTCATGAAAAAGAGGAAAATAATATTTTCTGTTCTGCAATGGAGAAGGGAAGAATTTTTTTCTTGCTCTTTCTGAATTGAAGGCCAATTGGATCATGACCTATGGAAATAAAGAATCTGCAGTAAATAAACAGTCATTGCACTTAAGAGAACAATATGAAGACAGAAAATAAATTTTCATTAAAACTACAAAAAAGCACAAAAGGACATACATTGCCTATTCCTCACCAGTAGAAGAAATAAGGAAGAAAGGAATGAAGGATTGAATGAAGAAATAATGATTAAAATTTAATATATTAAAGATTTATAAATTTGAATGACTTGATAATGCACAGTCTAGTATAATTAATTTTACAATATCTATTAATCAGGAAATGTAAGTTTTTTCAAATTTCTATACAATTGCTTTCAGAAATATAAAAAATAGGGGGGGACCCAACATGGCGGCCGGCAAGGAGGCAGCACTTTCAATACTTCCACAGTAATGGGATCAGAGAGACCCATTAATACACCTACATGCTACCTGCTGAGAAACTTCTAGCAAAATTCCACTGAAAGGAAACCTGCCGGGAATTAGTAAGTTTATTGGAAGTGTCAGTTTGTCTCGGCCACGAGGTGCAGGGGCCCAGTCCCGCCGGCCGCCGCCGAAAGGCCGCTGCTAGCCCGGCGGCGAACGTTCAAACAGCTGCTGCCTGCACGAGCCCCTGCCAGCCCGGCTCTGTAAACCGCCCCCGGCGGTTCGGCGCTGCAAACGATCCCCCCCTTCGGTGCTGCAAACAACCCCCCCTCCCCCCTCTCTCGGGCTGAACAGCTCCCGGCCCCCCCCCTGCCTCCTAAGAACAGCCCCACCCGCCCCACACTGTGAACAGCCCCGCCCACATGGCGAATGGAATACCACCTTGGCAGAGAACTGACGTCACGAACGGAGGAGATAACTTCATTGAAACCAGCGGGACAGGTGTATAATCCCCTAGCCATCTCTCTCCACACAGCGGGGAAACCTTAAGAGCCCCTCCCAGCTCTCCTGTGAGCTCTATAGCCAGACCAAGGGAATCAGGAGTGGCGCGGGACTCGCGGTGCAGAACTCCCGGCTACCGCTCCCACCAGTGCTGACAACTGAGGTCTCTTGCACCAGCTACCAGGGGCGTAGCTACTGGAGGGCAAGCAAATTCGTTGGGGGTTCTCACCCCCAAGCTCTACAAACTTAGGGTCTGAGGGAGGCAAACAGGGAGAGTGTGCCCAGGCATTCATGAAAACAGGGCTCCCAGGAGCAGTAGACCTGGCGTGTAACCAGTATCGTGGTAAGCATCACAGGTGAGCGGGGCCTGGCTTGAGGAAACACAAGAGAAGGCCCTAGACACTCAGGATTGGAGACCCGCCCAGTCTGGGACGAAGAGCTGCTGCACAGTGAATGGTTCCCACCTATTGAGAGGAGAAGCTTGGCCCGGTGGGCACAGCTCCACCTACTGGAATAGAAGTTAATCGAACTCTATGACTGCATTTATTATTATTTTTTTTTCTTTTTCTTACATTTTCATATTTTTGTTGGTGTTGTTGTTCTTTAACTTTTTTTTAATATTTTTAATTTTTTTTAAATTTTTTTATTTTATTATTATTAGTATTATTTATTTAAATTTTAATTTTCATTTTTTAATTATCTTTATTATTTAAATTTTTTTCTTTCTTTATTTATTTTCTATTTTTTTCTTTTGTCTTTTCATTTCTTTTCAATTTTCTTATTCCCCCTTCCTTGAATTCTACCTGCCTACTCTCATTCTCTTTAGTGACTTCTTCCCTTCCCTTCTAA
>NW_025999898.1:3146211-3215367 GCF_001458135.2 Marmota marmota marmota
GATATATATATATATATATATATATATATATATATATATATATATATATATACATTACTTGGCCATAAAGATGAAAAAAATTGGCATTTATGGATAAATGGTTGAAACTGGACACTATCATCTTAAGTGAAATGAACCAATCCTAAAAACAGAAAGGCTGAATATTCCCTCTGATATATGAATGCTAACTCTAAATAAGGGTAAGGGATGAGGATAAATAAAAATACTTAGGATTAGATAAAGGGGAATGAAGGGAAAGGATGGGATGTTGGAATAGGAAACACAGTAGAATGAATTGGACATAGTTTCCTATGTGTATATATGAACACATGAGCAATGTAATTATACATCCTGTACAACCAGAAGAATGTGAAGTTACACTCCATATATGTATAATATGTGAAAAGACATTCTATTGTCATCTATAACCAATAAGAACAAATAAAAAGTCAAATAAAAAGTTTTTTTAAAATTCAGAATATGATTTACTTCCTCAGCTGGAAACATGGGACCCTTGTGAGATACACTGAATCATATTGAACAAATATGAACAAAAGCTGATATTCATGCCCACACTATCAGCATGTGTCACAGTGACAAGGACAATGCATTTTCATCCATGACTGAATATATCCATGAGTCCTTGAATCTGAGTCCTTTCAGGTTCTCCAGTCCCTGTGGCATTCCATGTAGACAATGGTGGCTGAAATGCTATAAGGCTGTGACTGACTTATAGTCACATCTCTCAGCCTCATTTGCCTGCAATAAGGGTTACAAATATATGAACTGAGAAAGTTTAAAATCATGCATACAAGTATCCTCTAAATAGCATCAAATGGCTGGCTACTCATAACATTTTGTAACTGAGTTTTTTGCCAAGTCCAAGATAAAAGGACTATTGGAAAATTTTTTGTTTTGTGGATAAACTAGACGGTACCTGCAAGCTAATGAAACCAGAAACTTTATGTTAATTAATCTCAGATTAAAACATGATATGAGAAGAATTCATGTCAAAGACACAATCTTAGTTAATTCAAGGGAATAGTCAAGTGAACTATGCAATCATTCATGGTGAGAAGACTGAAGAATTCAAGAAGCCCTTCCTGAGATAATGAGGAGACAACACAAGGAGCTCATTGGCCTGGCACCTAGGCAGAGGCAGTAGGGTATATTGGGGATGAGGACTGTCTCATGGGATTCCGATCACAATATCACATGATGGTGTGTATAGGCTTGGACAACAGGGGGCACTGCAGACCAGTTAAAAGGAGTCAGGAAATAACCAGAACTGTAATGAACCACCTTGCCCTGCCTGATGCTATCATGTTAGGGCTCACAGCTGTGACCTCCCTCACCCCTGAGCCAACCCAACCCCACCCCTGTACACTTACTTGGCATCTTTATGTACAGGAGTTGCCCAGGGTGCAATCAGAAAACTGAAAGAAACCTAATTTACATGGATAGACCCTCCTCTTCTCAGAGTATAAAGAGGGTAAGGGAAAAACTTGGGGGAAACTGTTCAGCATTGGTAACTGGATGCAGAGCACATGATGACTTTCAGCATGTCCTGGTCCTGTCTCCTCCTCACATTCCTTGTTCGGTGCACAGGTGACAAAATATGGAGGAGGGATATGGTGTGGGAGTCCTCTGATATGGGCCAAGATTCTACTCTTGTTTCTAAACAAAATTCACCCTGTCCATGTCTCTCCCACTTCCAGGATCTTGGGCCCAGTCTTTGGCTGACTCAGCAGCCCTTACTGTCTGGGATTCCAGGACAGAGGGTCACTATCTCCTGCACTGGTAGCAGCAAAAATATTGGTGGCAATTATACAAACTGGTATCAGCAGCTCCCAGAAATGGCCCCTAAACTCCTCATCTATGGTAATAGCAATCAACACTCAGGGTCCCTGATCACTTCTCTGGCTCCAAGTCTGGCAACTCTGCTTCACTGACCATCACTGGGCTCCAGCCTGAGGATGAGGCTGACTATTACTGTCAGTCTTATGATGACATCTGAAGGCTTGCACAAGCTCCGGGCTCATGGGGAAGTAAGACAGAACACTTTACCATCTGTCAGGAGGGCAAACACCCAGCAGCTTTGCTCAGACCTAGTCTATGGCTCTTTTTGCTACCACTACTATAGGCCCAGCTGAATCTACTGGCACTGCTTTCAGTGAGAAGCCTCTTATTCTACGCCCTCAGAATCATTCACAGCAGCATGCTCCTTGAAAATTGTCTCCATAAAAACAGAAATTTCTGCTTCTCATTAGCTTCTCATTGCTGTGGTCTCTTTGCCCTGAAGTTACAGTGATTAGGCAGCCAGTGCAATCATTTTCATCTCTGACTTGACAAGTGATGGGGAATACTGTGGTTTCATACTTCATTTTTTCTATTTCCAGGAATTCTAGCACTGTGGACTCCTTGGTCCTCATTGTGTATGTTTTTGATTCACATTTTAGCTTAAATTTATAAATTTTAATTTGTTATATTTGACAGCAGAATGTATTACAACTCAAATT
Source organism: Marmota marmota marmota (assembly GCF_001458135.2). NCBI lineage: Eukaryota > Metazoa > Chordata > Mammalia > Rodentia > Sciuridae > Marmota > Marmota marmota. The sequence goes on from NW_025999898.1 coordinate 3,148,731, forward strand.
ATACAGAGAGACCACATTTTTCATACGTCTGGTTTTACACAAAGTAGAGTCCCACTATTCATGTCTTCATACATGTACTTAGGGTAATGATGTCCATTTCATTCTACAGCCTTTCCTACCATTATACCCCCTTCCTTCTCCATCCCCTTTGCGCTATCTAGAGTTCACATAATTCTCCCTCAACCCCTGCCCCAACCACATTTTATGAATCAGTATCCTTAAATCAGAGAAAATACTTGGCATTGGGTTTTTTGGGATTGGCTAACTTCACTTAGCATAATCTGTTCTAATGCCATCCATTTCTCTGCAAATTCTATGATCATCTTATTTTTTAGTGCTGAGTATTATTCCATTGTGTATATATGCCACATTTTTTTTATCCACTCATTCATTGAAGGGCATCTAGGTTGGCTCCAAGTCTAGCTATTGTGAATTGTGTTGCTATAAACATTGATGTGGCTGTGTCCCTGTAGTATAGTGCTTTGTCCTTTGGGTATAGCCTGAGAAGAGGAATAGCTGGGTCAAATGGTGGTTCCATTCCCAGCTTCCCAAGGAATCTCCATACTGCTTTCCAAATTGGCTGCACCAATTTGCAGTCCCACCAGCAGTGTATGAGTGTACCTTTTTCCCTGCATTCTCACCAGCACTTGTTGTTTGTCTTCATCATGACTGCTATTTTTACTGGAGTGAGATGGTATCTTAGAGTAGTTTTAATTTGCATTTCTCTGATTGCTAGAGATGATGAGCATTTTTTCATAGATTTGTTAATTGATTGTATATCCTTTTCTGAGAAGTGTCTGTTCAGGTCCTTTGCCCATTTGTTGATCGGGTTATTTATTTATTTATTTATTTATTTATTTATTTATTTATTGGTGTTTAGCTTTTTGAGTTCTTTGTATATCCTAGAGATTAGAGCTCTATCTGATGTGTGAGGGGTAAAAATTTGTTCCCAAGATGGAGGCTCCCTATTCACCTCACATATTTTTTCTCTTGCTGAGGAAAAAAACTTTTTAGTTTGAATTAATCCCATTTGTTGATTCTTGGTTTTAATTCTTGTGTTATAGGTGTTTTATTAAGGAAATTGGGGCCTAGCCCCACATGATGAAGATTAGGGCCTACTTTTTCTTCTATTAGACACAGAGTCTCTGGTTTAATTTCTAGATCCTTGATCCATTTTGAGTTAACTTTTGTGCATGTTGAGAGGTAGAGATTCAATTTCATTTCATTGCATATTGATTTCCAGGTTTCCCAACACCATTTGTTGAAGATGGTATCCTTTCTCCAGTGCATGCTTTTAGCACCTTTGTCTAATGTAAGGTAGTTTCAATTTTGTGGGTTAGTCTCTGTGTCCTCTATCCTGTACCATTGGTCAACCAACCTGTTTTGATGCCAGTACCATACCATTTTTGTTATTATTGCTCTGTAGTATAGTTTAAGATCTGGTATAGTGATACCATCTGTTTCACTCTTCCTGCTTAGAATTGCTTAGAATAGCTATTCTGGGTCTCTTAGCTTTCCAGATGAATTTTATAATAGCTTTTTCTATTTCTGTGAGGAATGCCATTGGGATTTTGATCAGAATTGCATTGTATCTGTACAGTGCGTTTGGTAATATGGTCATTTTAATGATATTAATTCTGCCTATCTATGAGCAAGGTAGATCTTTCCATCTTCTAAGGTCTTCTTCTATTTTTCTCTTTAGGGTTCTATGGTTTTCATTGTATAGATCTTTCACCTCTTTTGTTAAGTTGATTCCCAAATATTTTTTTTTTTGAGGATATTGTGAATGGGGTAGTTTTCCTCATTTTCTTTTCAGAGGATTTGTCACTGATATACAGTAATGCCTTTGATTTATGTGTGTTGATTTTATATCCTTCCACTTTGCTGAATTCACTTACTAGTTTTAGAAGTTTCTTGGTAGAGTTTTTTGCATCTTCTAGGTATAGAATCATATCATCAGCATGTAGTACTAGTTTAAGTTCTTCTTTTCCTATAGTTATTCCTTTATTTTCTTTCATCTGTGTAATTGCTCTGGCCAATGTTTCAAGAACTATGTTGAATAGATATTGTGAAAGAGGGCATCCTTGTCCTTTTCCAGATTTTAGAGGGAATGCCTTCACTTTTTCCTCTGTTTAGAATGATGTTGGACTTGGGCTTTGTGTAGATAGCTTTTACAATGTTGAAGTAAGTTCCTGTTATCCCTAGTTTTTCTAGTGTTTTGAATAATAAGGGGTGCTGTATTTTGTCAAATGCTTTTTCTGTGTCTATCAAGATGATCATGTGGTTCTTATCTTTAAGTCTATTGATATGATGAATTACATTTAATGATTTCCGTATGTTGAACCAACCTTGCATCCCAGGAATGAATCCCATTTTATCATGGTGCACAATGTCTTTGATATGTTTTTGTATCCAATTTGCCAGGATTTTATTGAGGATTTTTGCATCTATATTCATTAGAGATATTGGTCTGACGTTTCCTTTCTTAGAAGTGTCTTTGTCTGGGTTTTGTAATCAGGGTGATATTGGCCTCATAGAATGAATTTGGAAGTACTCCCTCTTTTTCTATTTCCTGAAATAGATTGAATAATAATGGTATTAGTTCTTCTTTGAAGGTTTTATAAAACTCGGCTGTACATCCATCTGGTCCTGGGCTTTTCTTGGTTGGTAATCTTTTCATGGCTTCTTCTATTTCCTCACTTGATATTGGTCTGTTTAAGTTGTGTATATCTTCCTGACTCAATATGGGTAGACCATATTAATTAAAGAATTTATTGATGCCTGCACTGACTTCTATTTTATTGGACTACAAGGCTTCAAAATAATTTATAATTATCTTCTGTATTTCTGTAGTGTCTGTTGTGATATTGCCTTTTTCATCCTGTATGCTAGTAATTTGGGTTCTCTCTCTTCTTCTCTTTGTTAGCATGGCTAAGGGTCTGTCAATCTTATTTATTTTTTCAAAAAAACAAATTTTAGTTTTGTCCATTTTTTTGTTTCTTTTGTTTCAATTTCATTGACTTCAGCTCTGATTTTAATTATTTCTTGCCTTCTAATGCATTTGCTGTTGATTTGTTCTTCTTTTCCTAGGGCTTTGAGATGTAGGGTGAGGTCATTTATTTGTTGGCTTTTTCTTCTTTTAAAGGAATGAACTCCATGCAATGAATTTTCCTCTTAGTACTGCTTTCATAATGTCCCAGAGATTACAATATGTTGTGTCTGTGTTTTCATTTACCTCTGATATTTTTTAATTTTATCCTTGATGTCTTCTGTAACCCATTGTTCATTCAGTAGCATATTGTTCATTCTCCATGTGATGTAGGAATTTTTTTCTTCCTTATTTTATCATTGATTTCCAATTTCATTCTATTATGCGTGGATAAAATTCATGGTAATATCTCTACTCCTTTGTATTTGCTAAGAGTTTCCCTATGGGATAATATATGGTCTATTTTTGAAAGTGATCCATGTGCTGCTAAGAAAAAGGTATATCTGCTTGATGTTGGTTGATATATTCTATATATGTCAATTAAGTCTAAGTTATTGTTTTATTGAGTTCTATAGTTTCTTTATTCAAATTTTGTTTTGAAAGATCTGTTGTGGTAAAAGAGGTGTGTCAAAATCACCCATGATTATTGTGTTGTGGTCTATTTGTCTCTTGAACTTGAGAAGAGTTTGATTGATGAACATAGCTGCACCATTGTTTGGGGCATATATATTAATGATTGTTAGCTCTTGTTGGTGAATGGTTCCCTTTAGCAGTGTGTAGTATCCTTCTTTATACTTTTTGATTAACTTTGGCTTTAAGTCTATTTTATTTGATGTGTGTATGGCCATCCCTGTTTGCTTCCGTGGTCCATGTGAGAGGTATAATTTTCCCAACCTTTCACCTTCAGTCTGTGCATGTATTTTCTTATCAGATGAGTCTCCTGTAGGCAGCATATTGTTGGATCTTTTTGTTTAATCCAGTCTGCTAGCCTATGTCTTTTGATTGGTGAGTTTAAGCCATTAACATTTAGGGTTACTATTGAAATATTGTTTGTACTTCCAGCCATGTTTGTTTATTTTTGTTATTTAACTTGATTTGTTTTTCCTCTTTGATTAGTTTTTCCTTTACTGTTCTACCTCCCACTGTTGATTTTCATTGTTATTTTTCATTTCCTCTTCATGTAATGTTTTGCCAATGATTCTTTGAAGTGCCAGTTTTCAAGCTGAAAATTCTTTTAAATTTTTTTATCATGGAAGGTTTGTATTTCATCTTCAAACCTGAAGCTTAATTTTTCTGGATACAAGATTCTTGGTTGGAACCCATAGAAACAGTCACCTATTTGCATTTAGTAATTTACATGTAGTAGAAATAGTAACACTTGGGAGGTTGGGAGAGGAAGAGAAGGAGGAAGAAAAGTAAAAAGAAAAGAAAAAGAAAAAAGAGTGGGGAATAGATAGAGAAAAAGGAATGAAAAAAGATAGAGGGAAACAGAGAAGAGAAAGATAAAAAGAAAAAAGGAAAGTAGGAAAAAAGAAAAAAAAAATGCAGTCTTAGAATTCTATTTTCTTTTCTTCAGTAGGTGACATCGTGCATTCCAGGTTGAATTACTGCCCTCAGGATGGGGGAGGCAATCTTGTGAGGAAGCTCTCCCAGGTGCCTCTCCATTCTCTGTCTCTTTGGATTACCCCATGTCTCTATCTACCTCACTTCTCATGCCCACCAGGCCCCAATTACTGGGACTCATCTCTGCAGACCTGGGTTCACTCTGGGCTTGTGGCACCCTGGCCACCCCATGCTCCTATTCAACTGAGCGGCTATCTCTCTGTTGTGTAGTCACCAAGTCATCACAGCTGTGGAGAAGGGGAGTTGGAAACCGGCAACCTGTTTTGTCATATTCCCTCTGATAGCCATGCCCCCCGAGAGCTGGCGAGAAAGATTTTGGGTTATCACAGGTGGGGGAGGGGGACTTGGAGATCAGGCACCTTTTCAGTTTCATTTGGCTCTGATATTCACGCCCACCCGAGAGATGGCAAGAAAGGTTTTGGGTTTTCACAGCTGGGTAGAGGGGGGGCTGGGACTCACACACCTGTTCAGATGCCAATCTCGCTATCTGCTACATCCACCAAAAGCTGATGTGGTAGATTTCCAAGATGGCGAATGCCCGATTCTGCGCTGGGGTGTTGGGTGAGGGGTTGGGGGGCTAGGCTATTGTTCCACTATGTCCTGAGTTTGGTCCTCAGTCTGGTGCCCTGCAGTGATGCAGTTCACAGTCTGGCATGCTCTAATCTTAAGGGATGTATAAGCCTGCATATTTACACTGCCAGATCTCTGCGGTGCTCAACTACACCCATCTGTGGTGGGTTCCCCGGATCTATTTTGCCATCTTGTGCTGTGTTCAGAGCTCAGTCTGGTGACACATGAGCAAGGCCTTTGCATTCTGCACTGCCTTCTGTCTGTGCTGACCATGCTGCAAGCAAGCGGAACCGCCTTCCATCTGCTATGACCTTATTTTCTTTTAATGCTGAATAATATTCCATTGTGTATATATGCCATATTTTCTTTATCCATTCATCTACTGAAAGGCATCTAGTTCAGTTCCACAGTTTAGATATTGTGAATTGTGCTGCTATATACTTGATGTGGCTGTGTCTCTGTGGTATGCTGTTTTTAAGTCCTTTGGGTATAGATTGAGGAGTGGGATAACCACGTCAAATGATGGTTACATTTCCAGTTTTCCAAGGATTCTCCATACTGGTTTCCATATTGGCTGCAACTATTTGTAGTCCCACCAGCAGTGTATGAGTGTGCCTTTTACCCTACATCCTTGCCAACACTGTTGTTTGTATTCTTAATAGTTGGCATTCTGACTGGAGTGAGATAAAATATTAGAGTGGTTTTGAGTTGCATTTCTCTAATTTCTAGAGATGTTGAACATTTTTTCATATATTTTTAGATTTATTTGTATCATCCTCTGATAAGTGTCTGTTCAGTCCCTTGGTCCATTTATTGATTGGTTTATTTATTATTTTTGGTGTTAGGATTTTTGAGGTCTTTATATATCCTAGAAAATAGTGCTCTTCCTGTTGTGCCTGTGGCAAAACATTTGTTCCCAAAGTGTAAGTTCTCTGTTCCCCTCACTGATTGTTTTTTTTGCTGAAGAGAAGCTTTTAGTTTGAATCTATCCATTTATTGATTCTTGGTTTTAATTCTTGTGCTATAGGAGTCTTATAAAGTAAGTTGGGGCTTAATCAAACCTGAGGGAAATTTGGAACTACTTTTTGTTTCTAATGCACACAGTTTCTTTGGTTTAATTCCTATGTCATTGATTCACTTTGAGTTGAGTTTTGTGCATCTTGAGAGATAGGGTTTTAGTTTCATTTTGTTGCATATGGATTTCCAGTTTTCCTAACATCATTTGTTGAAAAGACTATCTTTTCTCCAAGGTGTGTTTTTGGCAACTTTGTCTAACATATGATAATTGTAATCATGTTGGTTAGTCTCTATATCCTGTATTCTGTACCATTGGTCTACCAGTCTGTTTTGTTGCCAATGCCATTCTGTTTTTGTTACTATTGCTCTGTAGCATAGTTTAATGTCTGATACAGTGATGCCACATGCTTCACTATTTTTGCTAAGGATTGCTTTATCCATTCTGGGTCTCTTATTTTTCCAGATGAATTTCATGATTGCTTTTTGTATTTCTATGAGGAATATCATTGGGATTTGATTAGAATTGCCTTACATCTGTATAATGCATTTGGTAGTTTGGTTATTTTGAATATTCATTCTGTCTATCCAAATCAAGGGAGATCTTTCCAAATTTAAGGTCTTCTGTAATTTCTTTCTTTAGCATTCTATAGTTTTTATTGTAGAGGACTTTCACCTCTTTCATTAAATTGATTCCCAAATATTGTATTTTGTTTTTTAGTCTATTGTAAATGTAGTAGTCTTGCTTATTTTCCTTTCAGAGAATTTATCACTGATACACAGAAATGCCTTTGATTCTGGGGTGTTGATTTTATACACTGAGTTTTGATTTTACATTGCTGAGTTCATTTATTAGTTCTAGAAGTTTTCTGGTGGACTTTTTTTATTGGGTCTTCTAGATATAGAATCATATCATTGGTAAATAGCATTAATTTGAGTTCTTTTTTTTTTTTTTACTATCTATATCCCTTTAATTTCTTTCATCTATCTAATTGCTCTGGCCAGAATTTAAAGATTATCTTAATTAGAAGTGGTGAAAGAGGGCATCCCTGTCTTATTCCTGTTTTAAAAGGGAATGGTTTCAGTTTTTTTCCATTTAGCATAAGGTAGCTTTTACAATGTTGAGATATGTTCCTAGTATCCCCAAATTTTTCTAGTGTTTTGAACATAAATGGGTGGTGTATTTTGTCAAATGCTTTTCTATTTTGAGGATCATATGATTCTTATCTTTATGTCTATTGATATGCTGAATTACATTGATCTTGGTGCACTATCTTTTTGATATGTTTTTGTATTTGATTTATTGGTATTTTATTGAGAATTTTTGTATCCATGTGTCTGAAGTTTTCTTTCTTTGATGTGTGTTTGGTTTTGAAATCAGAATGATATTGGCCTCATAGAATGAATTTGGAAGTACTCCTTCTTTTTCTATTTCCTGAAATACATTAAAGAGTATTGGTATTAGTTCCTCTTTAAAAGTCTTGTAGAACTCAGCCCTACATCTATCTGTTCCTGGGTTTTTCTTGGTTGGTAGGCTTTTGATGGCATCTTCTATTTCAATGCTTGAAATTGATCTGTTTAAATTGTGTATACTGTCCTGATTCAATTTGGGCAAATTATATGACTCTAGAAATTTGTCGAAGCCTTTGATATTTTCTATTTTTTTGGAGTACAAATTTTCAAATTGTTTTCTAATTATCTTATGTATTTCTGTAGTGTCTATTCTGATATTTCCTTTTTCAACATTAATGCTAGTAATTTGAGTTTTTCTTCTACTTCTCTTCATTAGTATGTGTAAGGGTCTGTCAATTTTATTAATTTTTTTCAAATAACCAACTTTTTGTTTCATCAATTTTTTCAATTGTTTCTCTTGTTTCAATTTCATTGGTTTCAGTTCTGATTTTAATTATTTCCTGGCTTCTACTGCTTTTGGAGTTGATTTGTACATCTGTTTCTAGGGCTTTTAGATGTAATGTTAAATCATTGATTTGTTGACTTTTTTATAAGGAATGAATTCCATGCAATGATCTTTTCTCTTGGAACTGCCTTCGTAGTGTCCCAGAGATTTTGTTATGTTGTATCTGTGTTCTCATTCACCTCTAAGAATTTTTTAATCTCTTTCTTGATGTTTTTGCAACTTATTGTTCATTCACTAGCATATTATTTAGTATCCAGGTGTTGGAGTATCTTTTATTTTTCATTTTATTATTAGTTTTTAATTTCATTTTATTATGGTCTTATAGAATGAAGAGTAGTATCTCTATTTTTTATATTTGCTGAGAGTTGCACTGTAGCATAATATATGGTCTATTTTAGAGAAGAATCCATGTATTGCTGAGAAGAAAGTGTATTCAATTGTTGAATGATGAAATAGTCTATGTATGTCAGTTAAGTCTAAGTTATTGATTGTATTATTGAGTTCTGTACTATCTTTGTTCAGCTTTTGTTTGGAACATCTATTTAGTGGTTAAAGAGGTGTGTTAAAGTCACCCAGTATTATTGTGTTTTGATCTGCTTGATTTGTAAAACTTGAGAACAGTTTGTTTCTTGAATGTAGGTGCTGTATTGTTTGGGGCATGCATATTTATTATTGTTATGTCTTGTTGATCAATGGTTTTCTTAAACAGTATGAAATATCCTTCTTTATCCCCTTTCATCAACTTTGTCTTGATGTCTTCTTTCTTTGATATGAAGATGGAAACCCCTGCTTGCTTTTGCAGTCCATGTGAATGGTATGATTTTTCCCAACCTTTCACCTTTAGTCTGTGGTTGTCTTTTCCTATGAGATGAGTCTCTTGGAGAAAGAATATTGTTGAGTCATTTCTAAAAATCCAGTCTGCCAGTCTTTTGATTGGCGAGTTTAGGCCATTAATATTCAGGGTTATTATTGAGATATCATTTGTATTCCCAGCCATTTTTATTTATTTTTGGTATTTAACTTGACCTGGTTTCTCTTTTGATTAGTTTTTCCTTTAGTGTAATATCTCATTTTTTAAAATTTTCATTGTTTTTTTCCAGGTCCTCTTCATGGAATATTTTGCCGAGGATGTTCTGTAGTGTAGGCTTTTTGTTGTAAGTTCTTTTAACTTTTGTTTATCATGGAAGGGTTTTATTTTATCATCAAATCTAAAGCGTAATTTTGCTAGATATAAGATACTTTTTGGCATCTATTTTCCTTCAGAGCTTAGTATTTGTTGTTCCATAATCTCCTGGCTTTGAGTGTCTGGGTTGAAAAATATATTGACATACAAATTGGTCTCCCCCTATATGTGATCTGATTCCTCTTCTTACAGCCTTTAAGATTCTACCCTTATTTTGTATGCTAGGCATTTTCATTATAATGGGTCTTTGTGGTGTTCTGTTGTAATTTTGTACATTTGGTATTCTGTATGCCTCTTGTATTTGATTTTCCAATTCATTCTTCATGTTTGGGAAATTTTCTGATATTATCTCATTGAAGAGATTGGGTATTCCTTTGGTTCAAAACTCTGTCCCTTACCAATAACTCTCAGATTTGGTCTTTTGATGCTATCTCATAATTCTTGAATATTCTTCTCATGGTTTCTTACCATTTCACTGATGTTATGTCTTCCAAGTGGTTTATTATTTTGGTGATGCTTTATATTGAATTTTTATTCATTTTATTGTTGTTTTCATTTGAAAGATTTCTATCTTTTTTCAGAATCTCTTTCCCTTTCTTGAAATAATATTTTCTTACTCTATTTGTTCCCTTATCTCTTTAATGATGTCATCGATGGTTATCTGTATTTGTTCTCTTATCCCTTTGTTGGAGCAATCATTTTCTGCCTGTATTTGCTCATTTAGATCATTCTTTAATTTACAGATCATTTTAATTATGAACATTCTGGACTCCTTCTCTGAAATTTCATCAACTGTGCTATCCATGGGTTCATATATTGTATCCCGGTTTGTTTGGGGGAACATTCCTTCCTTGTTTTTTCATGTTGTCTATGTGATTTCCTTTATTGTAGTGTAGATCTGAGGTTTTACAATTTCTACCCTATACTCTTGTCGTATCTGTGCAGATAATCTGTATCTCACCTTGGTGTTGGGCTTCCAGACCCTGTCAGTGTCCCAGAATGGATGCTACTGCAACAATACATGGTGGAGGCAATGGCAGGAGTTAATTAAAGATGTCAGTGGAGGTGCCCCAAGATGGATGCAATGTCTTTCAGAGATGGGACTGAAAGGGTGGGCCTTACACTGTCTTTGGGATGGCTGCTCCAAGGTGCAGCTATTTCTAGACCCTGTCTGTTGTCCCAAGATAGAGGTTTTTATGTAGGGAAGGCTATGCAAATGGTTGTAGTATTTCAAGATGGAAATGATTTAGATCTGGTCTCCTAGGTGTGTGTGTTGGAGCAGACCCAAGCCTTCACTGGGCCTGGGCTCCTGTTCAGTTCACTGGAGGATCTGGAGCTCTGGGGGGTTCTGCAGGTGGCAGGATAAACCATGGGCTACCCTGGGCGCTGAATACTGTGCAGGCCTGTGAGGTGGATCTGGTCAGGGCCTAAGATCTGGTGGGTGTTTGCTGGTTGGGTGATGTAGCCTAATTTTATGTAAGTTTTCTAATATAAAATATTTGACATATAATAAAACACACATAAGTAAAAACTTGAAAAGATTTTTTTATATATTTTCACACCTTTGGAAACATCAGTACAGTCTTAATAACAATTACTCTCTTATTGCTCTTAGTGGTGGATTCTCAGACCATTGTGATCCAGGAGCTCTCACTATTTGTGTCTCTAGGTGGAATGGTAAAACTCACCTGTGGGCTTAGCTCCGGGTCAGTCTCTACAGGTTACTCCCCTAGCCAATACCAGGAGATGCTGGGACATTCTCCCCACATGATTATATACAGCACAAACCACTGCCTCTCTGGTGTCTCTGATCTATTCTGTGGTTACATTCTCCAAAACAATCCTACCATTACCATCACAGGGGCTTAGACTGATGATGATTATTATTGTGCACTCAATATGGGTAGTAGCATCCACACAGTAATCTCAACCCATGGAGAAGTACAACAAAAACCTCTTTGTGTGCTCAAAATTTCTCATTTTTCCAGGGTGAGGAAAGATGCAGAAGGTGAAAACTCTCATGGGAACATGAGGCTGCATGACCCTTTGTCCTACCATTGGTTCATGCCATGTGCCTCAACCTCTCTCAATGTGTGTTCATTTCTCAGTGTGCCTCTTCCTACACTAGGCTTCCACTCTCCCTCTTTGGTTAAGACAAGGGACAGGGGAGGTCATCTCCAAGTAGGTAACAATCAGGAATATTCAGGGAATCCTCTTCTACCTTTAAGACTCTTCTCACTCAAAATACTAACAAATAATGGTTAGTATTTTCTCATACATTGATTTGATTATGAAGATCAAGGTAGTACTTAATTTGCTTTTAAATTATAAAAACAAAATTGCTTTTATACTTTTGCTATGGTTATAACAATATAATTTTACTTTTATAATTATGTAATGAACCCATTTGTGGGGATTTATGATTAATTCGCAATCAGAATCACCATCCATGTTTAAATTATTCCCCATATTTCACCTGAGGATCCCTAAAACATTCAGAAACTGATTTAAAATATCAATTTATTTGTGGGGCAGGTACATGGATTACTGATTTCATGACAAACCACTGCCTGAGTGGCAAACCACTCCCCACATGCTAGGCACATGAGTGACAAACTGCTTACCCCATAGGCACAGTCCCTGAGAGTGAGGCCACATGTTGTGGTTCCAGTGTTTGCTCCAAGGTCTGCTCCTAGATTGGTCACCACAAGGTGAGAAATTGTATTGGTGGCTGCTTGTAATCTGCTTACATACTGCTCGATTATATATACATGATAACTATGCAATAAAATCAGAACTCCTTCCAGCTTTGTCTCCAGAGGTCTTTATTTGTGACTTCACAGCCACACTCTCCTCTATCCTGTTCCATAAGCCTCCTTGATGGGTGAGAGAGATCCCACGTAGTCATTGCAAAGAACAAATATATAATTTAAACTGCAGCCGAAAGGTGGGAACAATTCTGCAAAACTTTTTTTAAATTATATTTTCAGTAGTTCATATGAATAACTGCATATTTCAGTGGGCCATATGATTATCTAGTATCTGCATTATTAGAAATTCCCATAGAAGTATGACTTCCAAACACTCTCCCTTCCATTCACTGAGCTTTTGACTCATGAAGGACACAAATGTGTAGGACTGAAGGTTATACCTTGACATGAATGGTACTACTGCACTCAACATTGGCTGAACAGGTGAAGAATAAATGTGTGAAGATGCAGTTTTAGTTAGTTTTCTGCTTTATGTATAGAAAATAATATTATGAACCATTATATGAGGTAATACACAACAGGAGAAAAGGAAGCACTGTGTAGGAATGTTCCTGACATATGCTAATTATTGCTAAGTTAGGTTGTTTTTAATTAACCCTTTGAAATCTTGGTTCAATTTTTGTGATTGAAATAAATAACACAACTGCAACAAAGTCCTGATGAGTATGAATGGGAAATAACTCTTGAATATTGCAAAAGCTCAACCCAATTACTCCAGTATATTTGCTAGTTTGAAAAGGGTAATTTTGTTGAGCTTTCAGTCTTCCAAGCAGAGAACCTACTGGCAAACCTGAAGGGTTTCTATCATTGTAGAGAATAGGTCAGGTGAAATCTGTGGCATCCCCATGTAGCCCTAAAATTAGTTGGTGTGCAAAATGCATCTGGAACAAAAATGCAAGAGAGGGTATATGTGCCCATTGGATGCTGATTTGTGGTCAGTACCTGTGGCTGAAAAAAATGGAAAAGAGGGGGACATGATTCCTTCAATACCTTTAGTTGCTGGGAAACATGAAGGGATAATAGGAAATCATAAAACAATATCCTGCTTGAGATGTGGTCTATATAATACTGGTCTTTGAGATAAAATCAGTTAATTCAAATTAACTCACATAGAAGTTGTTGTCTACAAAGAAATATAGTAATAACTGTTATCTGTAAAATGAACAGCTTTTTGTTTTCATTTTCTGTTTCTCATTCTCTGTGTGTGCTTACATGCATGTTTGTATGGCATATGTGGTAAGTAAATTTACTTACTTATATTTAAATGTATTCATACATATATGTATGTAATATTTGGATTATAAATTTTATAGGAAAATCTTACTGTGATTTTTTATTTATTTTTTTTATTTTTTTTAAAGAGAGAGGAGAGAGAGAGAGAGAGAGAGAGAGAGAATTTTTAATGTTTATTTTTTTTTTTTTTAGTTATTGGCGGACATAACATCTTTGTATGTGGTGCTGAGGATCGAACCCGGGCCGCACTCATGCCAGGCGAGCGCGCTACCGCTTGAGCCACATCCCCAGCCCCAATACTGTGATTTTTTAAAAATTTACATCAATCAACCAAACAAGTAGATGTCTTCCCCATTTTTCACTTAAATTACTTTTCTCCCTAACTGGCATTTTTTGTTTGTTTGTTTGAAGACTGTGAAAAGAAGATGCAAATGTTAGATAAGATAATGATTTGGGAGGAGATAAAATGGAAAGGAGCTGAAGGAGGGCAGATACCTTCACACCACAGTTATGACACCTGTGACAGAAGCAGGCAGAGGAAGGATGGGGTAAGAATATCCTCTGACCACATCCATGTCTCAGAGAGTCTCTGCAGGCTGAGTGGTTCCTGGATTCCGGGTGCCCATTAGAAGACTACACGTTTTGATAGAAAGACACTGCACTAGTTATTCCCAGATGTAACACTTTCCTGGAGCCAGCCAAGGGCAGAAGCCTGAAAACGAATATGGTTCCCCTGTAGGATTCCCTGTAAGATGTGGGATGAATATTTCTTGGGCTGTTACAACCAGCTCTGGTGATGAATTCACCCTCAGGACAGGTGTTTTGCCTATTCCCTTCATTGTACTCCTCTACTGGACCAACATGAAGTCTAATCTGAGGTCTTTCAAGGATTTTGAGCTCTTGTTCTCTGCAGGACCTGCAACCACAGAGATAAACCCTCTTCCCTACCCTGCATGAGGAAGAGGTCCTCAGGCCTGGAATATCCTTTTGGGCGATTTCCTCCCATCATTGCCTGACTCCTGCTGCTCCCAATACCTGGGACCACTCCTTGAAATCTCTACATATCTCTAGTGTCTGATGCACATGAAATATCTCATTTATTCTAAAAAAAATGAAATGAAATAAAAAATGAATGACTCATTTAAGTTCCCTACTACAGGTTAATTTAACTTTATTATTATTACGATGGGAAGGGGATGAATCCCTGCACCATTGTTTGTCTCTGAAATTACTAAATATTTTCCACTTTTTTATACCATGGTCCCAATGTGACAAATGTACCAGAAAATCCACTGTAACCTACTCTCCCACCTGGATTCACTGTGTGAATCTGAACACACGTGTTGCCTTTTCTTCATCTTGTTTGATGGACCTTGTGATCCTCTCCCACTTGATGTTCATTGAGTGTAGGTACCACACTTGCTCTTGACATTTCATCTCTCTCCTATTTCCTCTGCTCTCATCTTTCACCATTCACCAACAAAAGTCCTCTGCCCTATATCTTTGTAGCAATTTTGTCTTACAATTTTTCCAGAGCAAATGCTCTGATATTAGATATTAAGATAGGCAGTCCTGTTTAAACATTTTCTGGTCAATAGAGATATCACCTTAGGAACCTAAACAATGTACAGGATGGCTAGTTTTCCATGAATATGGCCATTAGTGTGGTCCAAGCAGTCATTTTCTCCTAAGCTCCAAGTAGTAAATATAGTAGTTCATCATGCCACCCTCCCTGGTTATGGGACCCAGACACTGTGAGTACACATGGGGTAGAGATAGTGTACAGTAACATTGCATGAGAAGCTCCAATCCTGGGAGGCCAACGGAGCAGCAATAAGAGAGGCTTGGGTTAGTGGATCTATAAAATCGAGGCTTAAGAAGGGACTGTGTCCACCATGGCCTGTACTCCTCTTATCCTTCTGCTCCTCTGTCAATGCACAGGTATGTACAGACCTCAGAGTCCCAGGGAAGATTGCTGATCTTAGTCATGACCCTCTGCCTTGAATACCCAAGTCACTGACCCCTGCCTCTACCCTTCATTGTGATGAGTCTATGCTTGCAGATTCTGTCTCTTTGCCTATGCCAACATGGCCACTCCCCTTCTCTGCATCCCTGGGTCAACACCCAGACTCACCTGCACTCTGAACAGGTGGTAGAAAAAATATTTACTGGTAATAGCAGGACTTGTATGTGAGCACTACTCCTCAGACCCAAACACCTGGGGCCTGAATTTCCCAGTGAACTTTGGATACAAAGATTTCTCAACCAATAATATTATTTACAAATATCTGGGCTCCAGTTTGAGGAAAAGGCAAATTATTACTCTCCTGTATATGAAATATTGTGTAACAGTGAAATCACCAGGTGAGCAAGTGGGTAAAAACCCTTATCTGTAGAGGTTTCAGATATATATCAATTTACTATGGAAGTTCAGAACTAAGCTTCAGATTTAAAGATGAAATAAAAACCTTCCATGATAAACTAAAGTTTAAAGAATTTATAGCTAGAAAACTATCACTGCAAAACAGCATTGGCAACATATTTCATGAAGAGGAAACGAAAAACAATAATGACAACCAGCAGAGGGAGAGAGTACAGTAAAAGAAAAACTAATCAAGAGGAAAACCAAGTGAAATTAAATAACAAAATAAACAAATGTGGGTAGAAGTACAAGCCATGTACTTCTACTATTGAGATAGTAACCCTAAATGTTAATGGCTTAAACTCACCAATCAAAAGACATAGGCTAGCAGATTGGATTTAAAAAAGATCTAAAATACACTGCTCTGTATATGTAATAAGAATTGTAATGCATTCCACTGTTGTGTATTTACAAAATAATAATAATAAAATAAAAATGAATAACTAATACCAATACTCTTCAATTTACTTCAGGAAATAGTAAAAAGTGGGAATACTTCCAAACTCATTTTATGAGGCTAAAATCACCTTGATTCCAAAACCAGACAAAGACACTTCAAAGAAATAAAACTTCAGACCAATATCTCTAATAAACTTAGATGCAAAATTTCTCAATAAAATTCTGGCAAATTGAATACAAAAACATATCAAAAAGATGTGCACTATGATGAACTGGGATTTCATTCAAGGGATGCAAGGATGTTTCAACATACAGAAATCAATAAATATAATTCACCACATCAATAGATTTAAAGATAAGAAACATATGATCATCTTGATAGACGCAGAAAAAGCATTTGACAAAATACAGAACCTCTTTATGTTCAAACACTTGAAAAACTAGGGATAACAGGAATATATCTCAATATTGTAAAGGCTCTCTTCGCTAAACCTCAGGCCAACATAATTCTAAATAGAGAAAAATTGAAGGCATTCCCTTTAAAATATGGAACCAGACAGGGATGCCCTCTCTCAACACTTATATTTAACATAGTTCTTGAAACACTGGCCAGAGCAATTAGATGAAAGAAATTAAAGGAATAAGTGTAGTAAAAGAAAAACTTAAACTAGCACTATTTACTGATGATATGATTCTATACCTAGAAGACCAAAAAACTCAAGATCAAGAATTAAAACCAAGAATCAACAAATGGGATGGATTCAATCTAAATAGTTTTTCTCAGCAAAAGAAATGATCTGTGAGGTGAACAAGGAGCCTACATCCTGGAAGCAATTTTTTTTAGAGTGATTCCATTTTATTTATTTATTTTTCTTTTTTTATTATTAGTTGTTCAAAATATTACAAAGCTCTTGACATATTGTATTTCATACATTTGATTCAAGCAGATTATGAACTCCCATTTTTGCCCCGTATACATATTGAAGATTCACATCAGTTACACATCCACTTTTTTACATACTAGTGTATGTTGTATTCTGCTGCCTTTCCTATCCTCTACTATCCCCCCTCCCCTTCCCACCATTCCCCTCCCATCTTCTCTCTCTAACCCAACTACTGTAATTCATTTCTCTCTCTTGTTTTTTCCCTTTCCCCTCACTTCCTCTTATATGTACTTTTGTATAACAATGAGGGTCTCCTTCCATTACCATGCAATTTTCCTTCTCTCTCTCTTTCCTCCCCGCTCTCATCCCTGTTTAATGGTGATCTTCTTCTCATGCTCTTCCTCCCTATTCTGTTCTTAGTTGCTCTCCTTATATCAAAGATGATATTTTGCATTTGTTTTTTAGGGATTGGCTAGTTCACTTAGCATAATCTGCTCTAGTGCCGTCCATTTCCCTGCAAATTCCAAGATTTTGTCATTTTTTAAGTGCAGAGTAATACTCCATGGTGTATAAATGCCACATTTTTTATCCATTCATCTATAAGGACATCTGGGATGGTTCCACAGTCTAGCTATTGTGAATTGTACTGCTATGAATATCGTTGTAGCAGTATCCCTATAATACTCTCTTTTAAGGTCTTTAGGGAATAGTCCAAGAAGAGGAATAGCTGGGTCAAATGGTGGTTCCATTCCCAGCTTTCCAAGAAATCTCCATACTGCTTTCCAGATTGGCCACACCAATTTGCAGTCCCACCAGCAATGTACAAGTGTAGACTTTTCCCCACATCCTCGCCAGCACTTGTTGTTGTTTGACTTCATAATGGCTGCCAATATTACTGGAGTGAGATGGTATCTTAGGGTGCTTTTGATTTGCATTTCTCTGACTGCTAGAGATGGTGAGCATTTTTTCGTGTACTCATTGATTGATTGTATGTCCTCCTCTGAGAAGTGTCTGTTCAGGTCCTTGGCCCATTTGTTGATTGGGTTATTTGTTATCTTATTGTTTAATTTTTTGAGTTCTTTGTATACTCTGGATATTAGGGCTCTATCTGAAGTGTGAGGAGTAAAAATTTGTTCCCATGATGTAGGCTCCCTATTTACCTCTTTTATTGTTTCTCTTGCTGAGAGAAAACTTTTCAGTTTAAGTAAGTCCCATTTGTTGATTCTTGTTATCAACTTTTGTGCTATGGGTGTCCTATTAAGGAATTTGGAGCCCTACCCTACAATATGTAGATCAGAACCAACTTTTTCTTCTATCAGATGCAGAGTCTCTGATTTGATATCTAGCTCCTTGATCCACTTTGAGTTAACTTTTGTGCATGGCGAGAGGAGGGGATTCAGTTTCATTTTATTGCATATGGATTTCCAGTTTTCCCAGCACCATTTGTTGAAGATGCTATCCTCCCTCCATTGCATGCTTTTAGCTCCTTTATCAAATATAAGATAGTTGTAGCTTTGTGGATTAGTCTCTGTGTCCTCTATTCTGTACCATTGGTCCACCCGCCTGTTTTGGTACCAGTACCATGCTGTTTTTGTTACTATTGCTCTGTAATATAGTTTTAAGTCTGGTATCGCTATACCGCCTGATTCGCACTTCCTGCTTAGAATTGCTTTTGCTATTCTGGGTCTTTTATTTTTCCATATGAATTTCATGATTGCTCTATCTCTTTCTACAAGAAACGCCGTTGGGATTTTGATTGGCATTGCATTAAACCTATAGAGAACTTTTGGTAATATCGCCATTTTGATGATGTTAGTTCTGCCTATCCATGAACAGGGTATATTTTTCCATCTTCTAAGATCTTCTACTTCTCTTTTTAGGGTTCTGTAGTTTTCATTGTATAGATCTTTCACCTCTTTTGTTAGGTTGATTCCCAAGTATTTTATTTTTTTTGAGGATATTGTGAATGGAGTGTTTATCCTCATTTCCATTTCAGAAGTTTTGTCACTGATATACAGGAATGCCTTCAATTTATGATTTTATATGTTCTGCCACTTTGCTGAATTCATTTACTAGTTCTAGTAGTTTTTTTGTAGACCCTTTTGGGTCTTCTAGGTATAGAATCATGTCATCAGCCAATAGTGATAATTTAAGTTCTTCTTTTCCTATTTTTATGCTTTTAATTTCTTTCATCTGTCTAATTGCTCTGGCCAGTATTTCGAGAACTATATTGAATAGAAGTGGTGATAGAGGGCATCCCTGTCTTGTTCCAGAATTTAGAGGAAATGCCTTCAATTTTTCTCCATTGAGAATGATGCTAGCCTGAGGCTTAGCATAGATAGCTTTTACTATGTCGAGGTAAGTTCCTGTTATCCCTAGTTTTTCTAGTGTTTTGAACATAAAAGAATGCTGTACTTTGTCGAATGCTTTTTCTGCATCTATCTAGATATTCATGTGATTCTTATCTTTAAGTCTATTGATGTAGTGAATAACACTTATTGATTTCTGTATATTGAACCACCCTTGCATCCCAGGAATGAATCCTACTTGATCATGGTGCACAATTTTTTTGATGTGTTTTTGTATCCTATTCGCCAGGATTTTATTGAGGATTTTTTCATCTAGGCTCATTAGAGATACTGTTCTGTAATTTTCTTTCTTTGAGGTGTCTTTATCTGGTTTCGGAATCAGGGTGATGTTGGCCTCATAGAATGAATTTGGAAGAGCTCCCTCTTTTTCTATTTCCTAAAATAACTTGAAAAGTATTGGTATTAATTATTCTTTAAAGGTTTTGTAAAACTCTGCTGTATACCCATGTGGTCCTGGGCTTTTCTTGGTTGGTAGTCTTTTGATTGCTTCTTCTATTTCATCCATTGATATTGGTCTGTTCAAATTGTGTGTATCCTCCTGACTCAGTGTGGGCAAATCATATGACTTAAGAAATTTATAGATGTCTTCACTATCTTCTATTTTATTGGAATATAGGTTTTCAAAATAATCTCTAATTGTCTTCTGTATTTCTGTAGCATCTGTTGTGATATTGCCTTTTTCATCCCATATGTTAGTAATTTGAGTTCTCTCTCTTCTTCTCTTCGTTAGCATGGCTAAGGGTCTGTCAATCTTATTTATTTTTTCAAAGAACCAACTTTTAGTTTTGTCAATTTTTTCAATAGTTACTTTTGTTTCAATTTCATTGATTTCCACTCTGATTTTAATTATTTCTTGCCTTCTGCTACATTTGCTGTTGTTTTGCTCTTCCTTTTCTAGGGCTTTGAGATGAAGTGTGACCTCATTTATTTGTTGGTTTTTTCTTTTTTTGAGGAATGACTTCCAGGCAATGAATTTCCCTCTTAAAACTGCTTTCATTATGTCCCATAGATTACGATATGTTGTGTCTGTATTTTCATTTATCTCTAAGAATTTTTTGATTTCCTCCTTTATGTCTTCTGTAACCCACTGATCATTCAGTGACATATTGTTCATTTTCCATGTGATGTAGGATTTTTCCTTCTTTCTTTTATCATTGATTTCTAGTTTCATTCCATTATGATCAGATAAAATGTGTGGTATTATCTCCACCCTGTTATATTTACTGAGGGTTGCCCTATGGCATAATATATGGTCTATTTTTGAGAAGGATCCATGTGCTACTGAAAAAAAAAGTATATCCACTTGATGATGGTTTACATATTCTATATATGTCAGTTATGTCTAGGTTATTGATTGTGATATTGAATTCTATAGTTTCTTTATTCAACTTTTGTTTGGAGGATCTGTCCAATGGTGAGAGAGGTGTGTTGAAGTCACCCATAATTATTGTGTTGTGTTCTATTTGATTCTTGAACTTGAGGAGAGTTTTTTTATGAACCTCACAGCACCATTATTTGGTGCATAAATATTGATAATTGTTATGTCTTGCTGGTGAATGGTTCCTTTTAACAGTATATAATGTCCTTCCTTATCCCTTTTGATTAACTTAGTCTTGATGTCGATTTTATTCGGTATGAGGGTGGCCACCCCTGCTTGCTTACAAGGACCGTGTGCATGGTATGTTTTTTTTCCCAACCTTTCACCTTCAGCCTGTGTATGTCTTTTCCAATCAGATGTGTCTCCTGGAGGCAGCATATTGTTGGATTTGTTTTTTTAATCCATGTTACCAGCCTATGTCACTTTATTGGTGAGTTTAAGCCATTAATGTTTAGAGTTACTATTGATATATGGTTTCTACTTCCGGCCATGTTTGATTATTTATCTTTTTTTAAATTTTAATTTGGTTTGTTTCTCCATGATTAGCTTTCCCCCTGCCCTCTCACTTTACTGAGGTACTTCCCACTGTTGGTTTTGGTTATTGTTTTTCATTTTTTCCTCCTGTAGTGTTTTGCTCAAGATTCTTTGTAATGCTGGTTTTCTGGCTGCAAATTCTTTTAACTTTTGTTTATCATGAAAGATTTTTATTTCATTGTCATACCTGAAGCTTAGTTTTGCTGGATACAAAATTCTTGGTTGGCATCCATTGTCTTTCAGTGTTTGAAATACGTTGTTCCAGGATCTTCTCGCTTTCAGCGTCTGTGATGAAAAATCCGTTGTTAACCTTACTGGTTTACCCCTGAATGTAATCTGCCTCCTTTCTCTTGTAGCTTTTAATATTTTCTCTTTGTTCTGTATATTGGATATCTTCATAACAATGTTTCTTGTCCTTGGTCTACTGTGATTTTGTATGCTCGGTGTCCTGTATGCATCTACAATTTGTACTTCCATTTCCTTTTTTATATCTGGAAAGTTTTCTATAATTATTTCATTCAACAGGTTGCTCATTCCCTTGGTTTGAACCTCTATAACTTCGTCTATCCCGATGACTCTTAAGTTTGGTTTTTTTATGTTATCCCATATCTCTTGGATGTTTTTCTCGTGATTTTTTACCAGCCTTTCTGAGTTGGCTAGACTCTTTTCAAGATGATATATTTTGTCTTCATTATCTGACGTTCTGGCTTCTACTTGCTCCACTTTGTTAATGATACTCTCATTTGTGTTTTTAATTTGGTTTATAGTTTCCTTCATTTCTAGAATTATTGATTGATTTTTTATAATCTCTATCCTCTGATAAAGATGGTTATTTGCTTCTTTTATCTGTTTATGTAATTCATTTTCAATGTGTTCTTTCATTGTTTGAATTTGCTGTCTCATGTCCTCTTTAAGATTCCATTCCATTTATCTAAGGTATCCCTTGAGTTCTTTATTTGACCATTTTTCTGATGCTTCTAGGTCCTCCTGTATATTTAGGCTGTCCTGCATTGTTTGTACTCCTTTTCTTCCTTGCTTTTTCATGCTGCTCATGTTACTTCTTGTTCTGTTTGACTGCTGAGTTACTGTTTACTCCTATAAATTTATTTGGTTTTGTGCTTCTCTGGAGTCTCTCTTTTGTGATGGGAGTCTATGACTAGAGATGATGAGTTTTGTTGCACTTTAATGCCATTTCATTTGTTTCCTAATCTTTGTACAGATTATGATGGCATATAGCAGTCTGCAGTTTGGTCTTGGGACTTATATTTAGGTCAAATTATGTGATGGTATTGAGGTTGGTATCTCTTGGCAACCTTGGAATGTTGCTCTACTGACGAGGGATATTAACAGGAGAATGGTCTGGAGTATTTGGGGGTAGCTAGGGACTTGGTAGCACTATATAATGCCTCAAAACCTTTACCTATACATTTTTAGTAAATTACACATAAACAGCATTGTTGTGCTTGGTAGGAAAGGTATTACAAGGGAAGGGAAGAAGTCACTAAAGAGAATGAGAGTAAACTTGTAGAATTCAAGGAAAGGGGAATAAGGAAATTGAAAAGAAATGAAAAGACAGAAGAAAAATATAGAAAATAAAAAAAGAAAAAATCTATAAAAAATAAAAAAATTAAAAATAAAAAAAATCGAAAAATATAAGAATAAAAAATAAAAAAATAATAAAAAATAAAAAATAAAATAAAAAAAATAAAACAAAAACAAAAAAATTTAAAAAGTGCAGTCTTAGAGTTTGATTAACTTCTCTTCCAGTAGGTGGAGCTGTGCCCACCGGGCCAAGCTTCTCCAATCACTGTGAAGAAGCTCCTCCTCCCCGACTGGGCGGGTCTCCAATCCTGAGTGCCTATGGCCCTTTCTTGTGTCTAGTCACTTCCCCACTTTTCCTCCAGCCAGGCCCCGCTCATTGGTGATGCTCACCACAATACTGGCTACATTCCAGGTCTTCTGTTCCCGGGAGTCCTATTTTCTTGAACGACTGGGCACACTCTCCCTGCTTGCCATTCCCTCAGACAATAAGGTTGTGGAGCATGGGGCTGAGAACCCTCAGCGTATTTTGCCTGCCCTCCAGTCGCCATGCCCCCGATAGCTGGTGCAAGAGACCTCAGTTGTCAGCGTGGGTGGGAGTGGTAGCCAGGGGTCCCGAGCCTCGTGTCCTGCGCTGCTCCTGATTCCCTTGGTCTGACTCTTGCGCTCACAGGAGAGCTGGGAGGGGCCCTTGATGTTTCCCCGCTGTGTTGAGAGGAAGGGCTAGGGGTTTACACACCTACCGCTGCCGGTTTCAATGAAGTTATCTCCTCCACCACATTATGGTGATGTCAGTTCTCTGCCATGGTGGTATCCCATGCGAATGGTGACAGTTCATTTCCTTTGCTGGGTGACCGATGCAACTGGTGGGTCCTGACCGGCTCTCCCAAGCCCTGTCTCAATCCTGTGGCCACTGCCTATGGAGGCTCGGTTGGTATTAACCTCTGCAGGATCAGGAAAAGCCGACAAGTTGTTTCAGCAGGATCGTTTAGCGCTGAGTCACAGCAGTTTGTCTGCGAGACACAGGAGAATGGGAGCCTGAATGCAGCCACTCCAGGCTCGGTGTGTGTTCTGAGAGCTGCAGACTGTTCGCCTCATTTCCACATCAGCTCTGCATTGCCTAGTGATCCTGAGCAAACAGCATTTCAATGGTTTAAGACTCCCTATGCCCGCGCAACTGAAGAGGTCAGAGACTTGATCTCTCGGTGCCTGCAGCCATGTTGAATCTCCCCTGGAAGCAAATTTTGACCCCTCACACATCAGTTAGAGCACTAATCTATAGAGTATATAAAAAACTCAGCAAGCTAAGCACAAAAAAACAAACAAACAAACAAATAATCCAATCAAAATAGGCCAAGAACCTGAGCAGACACTTCTCAGAAGAGGTTATACAATCAATCAATCAATATATGAAAACATGGTAATCATTTCTAGCAATCAGAGAAATGCAAATCAAAACTTATCTAAGATATCATCTCACTTCAGTCAGAATGGCAGCTACTATGAAGATGAACAACAATATGTGTTGGTGAGGATGTGTGGAAAAAAGTACACTCATATATTGCTGGTGGGACTGAAAATTGGTACAGCAAATATGGAAGGCAGTATGGAGATTCCTTGGAAATCTGGGGATGGAACTACCATTTAACCCAGCTCTTCATCTTCTCAGAGTATACCCAAAGGACTTAAAAACAGCATACTACAGGGACACAGCCACATCAATGTTTATAGCAGCACAATTCACAATAGCTAAACTGTGGAGCCAAACTAGATGTCCTTCAGTGGATGAATGGATAAAAAATGTGGCATATATACACAATGAAATTTTACTCCCACAGACAGATTCAATGGGGATTCAGGACTGTCTCAGGGGTTCTGATCAGAATGTCACAAAATGTTGTGTATGGGCTTGGACAACAGGGGGCACTTCAGACCAATTGAAAGGGTTCAGGAAGGAAACAGAACTCTAATGAGCCAATCACCTGGCCCTCCCTGATGCTCTCTTGTTAGGGCTAACAGGTGTGACCTCCCACACCACTGAGCTAACCCAACTCCACCCCTGCACACCCACTTGACAATTTTATGTACAGGAGTCTGAACCAGGCACAAGGTACAATAAGAAAAACTTGAGGAACCTAATTTGCATGGATAGACCCTCCCCTTCTCAGAGTATGAAGAGTGTGAGGGAGAGACGTGGGGGAACCTCTGCTAAGCATCAGGAACAGAAGGCAGAGCTCAGGATGACCTTTGCCATGGCCTGGTCCTGTGTTCTCTTCACATTCCTCGTTCAGTGCACAGGTGACAAGATATGGAGGAGGGATAGGGTGTGGGAGTCCTGTGATATGGGCCCTGATTCTACACTTGTTTCTAGACAAAATTCACCCTCTCGGTGTTTCTCTCACTTCCAGAGTCCTTGGCCCAGTCTGTGGTGACTCAGCAACCCTCACTGTCTGGGACTCCAGGACAAATGCTTACCATCTCTGCACTGGAAGCAGCAACAATATTGGTGGCTATTATGTGAGCTGGTATCAGCAGCTCCCAGAAATGGCCCCTAAACTCCTCATCTATGGTAATAGTAATCAACACTCAGGGGTCCCAGATCCCTTCTCTGGCTCCAAGTCTGGCAACTCTGCTTCACTGACCATCACTGGGCTCCAGCTTGAGGATGAGGCTGACTATTACTGTCAGTCTTATGATAGTAGCCTCAGCTCTCACACAGTGCTCCAGGCTCATGGGGAAGTAAGACAAGAATCCCTTTACCATCTGTCAGGAGGGCAAACACCCAGCATCTTTTCTCAGACCTAGTCTCTGGCTTTTTCTGCTACCACTAGTAGAGGCCCAGCAGAATCTACTGGCACTCTTTGAGTGAGAAGTCTCTTATTCTCTCCCCTCAGAATCATTCACAGAAGCATGTTTCTAGGAAAATGTATCCATAAAAACAGAAATTCCTGCTTTTCATTAGCTTGAGGAGTTGAACAGAATCATGTGATCTTTTTGCCCTTAAGTTCAGGTGATGAGGCATCCAGTGGAACCCTGGTCATCTCCGATTTGACACCTGATGGGGAATACTGTTGTTCCACCATCCACTTCTCTATTTCCAGTCATTCCAGAACTATCTCTTCTTTTCCTTAGTCCCTATTGTATATATTGGTGATTAATGTTGTAGCTTAATTTTATATAAGTTATTTAACATGAAATAGTTGGAAGAATATAAAACACACATAAGTGAAAAATTTGACAGATTTTGAGATAGTTTCACACCTTTGGGAACATCAGGACAGTCAGGCCAAGGAATCTATCAACCAGCACACAAGCCCACTTTTGCCTTTGGGAATTCTCCCTCCATCCCTGCTCACAGAACCTCCCAGGAAACCACTGACTTTCTTTCTGTGAATATTGGTCAAGTTTTCTTTTATATTTAGAAACACACAGCAGATATTTCTTCTTGAATGATGTCTTCCATTTTAAAAATTTCTTTCAAGACCCTGTCACATTTTGTCTACTTTTCCTTGATTCTGTTGGGGACACATCATGAACTCTGTGGTCTCTGGATCACTGTGTAGATGCACACCTTTTTTTTCTGATTATGTGTGTGTTAAAATTTTATATTAAAACTCTATAAGTAGAGAGAGCAATATGATCCAGCCTTCATTGTATTGATTGAATTATTGACCTCTTTTTCTCTAAAAAAGTTGATGGAAAACAATCAGAAATATTATTCCTTTGTCATCTGTTCACTGAACTCAGAATCTCCTCATGGGCCCTGTGGGCTTGTCTACCCAGCCTTTTCCTTCCTCACTTTGGAGGACAAGTGTCCTAATTTAGGGCTTATGTTGGGACTGAGATAAAAGGTAAGAGGGCTGATATGCATGACTCCCAGAGAGTTACTTGTAAGCAGAAGACCATTGGAAGGGCAAGGTTCCTACCTTTTGGTCTCAAGTCACAGGTTTGAGGGTGTATCTTACATTGTCAGAACCTCTGCAAGTACCTCTGCAACTTCAGCACATTTCCTGGAGTCCATCTGATGACAAGAAAATTGTGGTATCTCCATATCCTTATAACAGCAGCTGACACATCAAAGAGGCTCAGGACAGGGACAGGCAGTGAAGGTGTGGATTTTCAGCTGTGTCCAGGAATGTGGCACATCCCTGAGAAAAGATACAAAAGCTATTTTGGTCCCTGTCCTGCCTGGGGAGCCTCCAAATAAGGTTTCTGAAGTTCAGTAAGTTAAATAAGACATGAGCACTTTTATGTTTTCCTCTTAATCTCATGTAAGCTGAGATGCTCAGTGGTTATAACCAGTGTCTGTCAAACACCTCATCTTACAAGGAAACATGCTGTGACATCTTAGAAGGATGGAAAAGATGACAAGAGCTTGTTCTAAAATACTTCCCCTTAGATACTTTAGGGACCAAAAATGGATTAGGTAGTTACAGCTAAGAGACAAAACATTTTTAAAAATCCAAATAGTCTGAGTGCCATCGTGTTTGCTATGTTTATGTGTTTCCTTCACTTTAAAATCTACTGAAGGAAATTTAGGGGACATACCTGGGAGCCCAGATTGTAACTTGAAGACTTAGGGAAAAATAGTCAGATGTTTGAAAATTCAAAAAGAAAGGGGGAACTCACCATGAGGTGGCCAGTGTGTGATGGAACTGGTTGCATCCAGAGCTTCTCTGTACAACTAAGTGGAGGAAGAAAGTCAAATAAGCCCCGACCCCATTGGCCCCGTATACATAAGGTGATCATTGGAGAAGATAGGTAGCCAGGAAAACTTGACTACTGGCCATAAGAACTACAAGAGGATCCTTCTGTAAATGCAACAGTAGGTATATTTGTTTAAGATGCTCTTGTTGATCTAGTGGTTAGCATTTATCTCTCTCACTGCCATGGCCCAAGTTTGATTTCTAGTTAGGGAAGTTTTTTTTTTTTTTCCCACTGTGGTGGTGCATGCCTGTAATCCCAAATACTCAGAAGGTAGAGTCAGTAGGAATAACAAGTTGGAGGCAAGCTTCAACAACTGAGGGACAACCTGTCTCTAAAACAAAATAAGACAAAGCAATAACAACAAATACATAAGGTGAACATTGGGACCTGGAGATGTTTCTTATCATCAATGGTTATGAACATTGCTTTCGTGAGCAACTTAGAAGGTGTCCATGAATTGAGTGGATATAGGACTCTGCATCAGATTTGTGCACAGATAGTGTCATGGTTTCCATATTTTCAGGTATTTTGAGTGCCAGACATAATTCTCTGCTTCCTTGAAGTGTTCCTTGGCTCAGGGTCTGCTTTGCCTGAGAAAGTGGAATCAGAGGAGGCCTGTGCTACATCTGGACAATACCATGGTAAGTAAAAGATATACTGCCTTTCTTTTCCCCTGCATGTTTCCTTCTGCATGCTTGTTGAGAGCCACAGCCAAAGGGGCCCCAGCAAACTTCTAGCTGCCAGCGAACTTCCAGCTGCCAGCTGATGATTGGCTCACAGCGTCTCCAGCAAACTTCTCGCTGCCAAATGATTGGCTCCTCTTTAGTGATGCTCATTGGGCTGTTTCCCCACCCTTTCAGACCATGGAGCTGCTCATTGGGGGACTTTTTTTGGCTCCGCCCATGTGACCCAGCTAATCAGCCTCAAGAGCAGGAGGAGTGCTGAAGGTTGAGAGGCTTGTGGGAAGCTGGTGGTGGCAGTTGGGCTCTGAGGGACTTCCTGAAGAGCTCGTGTGGTGTGGCCTGTGTGTTCTAAAAGTAAATTTCATTTCTGCTTGACACCGCACCACACAGCAATGAGCACCTCCATGGTCTGAAAGGGCAGGGAAACAGCCCAATAAGCATCACCACAGAGGAGCCAATCAGCTGGCAGCTAGAAGTTTGCTGGGGCCTCTGTGAGCCAATCATCAGCTGGCAGCTGGAAGTTTTCTGGCAGCTGGAAGTTTGCTGGGGCCCCTTTGGCTGTGACTCTCAACATCTCCCCCTCTCTGTTTAAACAACAAGCATGTGGCTTAGGGAGCATGCCTGCCTTAGGTTGTCCAATACTACACATGGTCCTTACCCGTCATCAGATGAGCTGACCTCAAGGCGTCAGCCTGCTGTCTTAGGTTGGTACCATTGGTACCCGTCATTGACTACCAGTCCAGCATACAGCCACACCTGTGGATAGGTCTTTGTACCAGAAGGGGGTGAGGTTCTTTGCCTCACCTCTGTTGTCCCCCAAATTTTAGCTGAACGACCATCATAAGCAGAAGGGAGGAGAATACACCAAGACAATTGATGGCTCCTTTTGGAGAAATTGTATCACCGATGACACCATTAGCAAAAATACCCCAACACTACCACAAGTCCCTGCACCAACAGATAGTTCACAATGCATACAAGTGGGTTCACAATGCATACAAGTGATACATAGTCCAGGCAAGTTCTGCAAGCAGTTCAGTGGTAGCTATTGCAGAAGCTGTAGGTTGGTTTTATCTTTGTCTTCACTGGCACTGGGATGAAGATATGAATTCTGGCAATAATGGCTAAAGAAAAAATTATGTAAAATTCCACAAGGCACTAAAAGAAAACAATTTTCTGAAAAATTTACATTATCTTGAACAGAATTATTAAATAAAATTAAAAGGAAAGGTGAAAGTAAACAAACAGATCTGCTAAACTCCTTTTTTGATCACATATTAAAACAATCCTCAACAGCTGTTTACCCAATTTAAATTAAATCATTTAAATCATGTGAATGAAAAAAAAATATTTGGATCCATTTTTTCATGAGCGCTCATCATATATGATATATGGACATACGTACATACAAACATGCAACACAAAACACAAGTGTGCACACATAATATAATACATACAACAACATAACATAATAGTAAAGGCCTTATAACTTTTTACAGGTGAAATCTCCATTGCAATGTTTAAAAGCTCTATAGTTAAAAAATAGAACTGATCAGCAAAACATTAACCTAGGTCTGTATGAGCTCAAAAAACAAAATAGAACTTCATGATGTGGGAAAGGGTAATAATAAAATAGATATTGAAAAAAGCATCCTGGTTCTGTCACAGATGTAAGGATAGCCAAACTGTTGTTTTGGATATCAGCTGTTATGGATTTGAGCCAAATCATTTTCTTTTTGGTCTGTAGAAATTGCTTTAGTTAATCTCTCTGGAATCCAAATCGGCTGCTGTTCTCCCTGTGGAAACACACAAACAGACCCCTGACTCCAGACAATTACTGGGTCAGGATCTTTCCATTGTCCTGTTAGAATATCCTTCCAAAGTACCTTGGGCTTATGTACATTTTTTGGACACATATGCCTTTCCACAGCAATAAGTCCTGATGAATCCAAATTTAAAAAGTTTAGAGTAAAAAGGCTTATTTTAAGTTTATCTTTGGGGAATATATACCCCTTCCCAATTTCCTCTTTTTGCTTTAATAAGTAAATTTTAATAGCTTGATGAGCTCTTTCAACTATGTCTTGTCTCTGTGGATTGTATGGGATTCCTGTTATATGAGTAATGCCAAATGATGAGCAAAATTGTTTAAAAGAGGTAGAAGTATAACCAGGGGCATTATCTGTTTTTAACTGTTTTGGAAAGCCCACAGTGGCAAAATTTTGTAAGCAATGAGCTATAATATCTTAATTTTTTCTCCCACATGAAGGGAGCCCATCAGAAATCCAGAAGAAGTATCAACTGTAACATGCAAATATTTTAATTTTCCAAATTCTGGCAAGTGTGTGACATCCATCTGCCAAATATGGTTAGGTATCACTCCCCTAGGATTGACTCCATGATTAACTTGTGGTAAAAAGGTCACACAATTTTGACATTGTTTTATTATTTGTCTAGCTTTTTCCTTAGTTATTTTAAAATGCTTTTGTATAGTATTAGCATTGACATGAAACTTTTTATGAAAATTTGTAGCTTCTTCAAATGTAGAGAAAATATGTATGTCATGTGTAGTTTTATCTGTTAAATCATTGCCCAAACTAAGGGCTCCAGGCAATCCTGTATGTGCCCTGATATGTCCTATAAAGAATGGATCTTTTCTGTCCCAGATTAGACTTTGTATAGTGGAAAGCAAAGAGAAAACAGTAGAGGAAGGGGAAATCCTACCAGCATCTTCAAGGGATACTATAGCATTAACTATATACTGACTATCGGAAAATAAATTAAATACAGAATCTTTAAACATCACAAAAGCTTGTAATACTGCATTAAGCTCTACCTTTTGAGCTGATTGTTTGGGTACTAAAAATGTAAAAGTTTGATCAGGTGTAACTATTGCTGCTGTACCACTACTTGACCCATCAGTGAATATATTTGGAGCATTCATGATAGGTGTTTTTCATGTCATTTTTGGAGAAAATACAGGATGCAATGACCAAAATGACAATAAAGGATTAGATGGTATGTGGTTATCAAATGAAACATTAGATTTGAACATGATTATTTCCCAGTATTTAACTTATTAGCTAACTCATCAATTTGATCCATAGTTTATGGAGTAATAATTTTATTGGGAGAAATTCCAAACACTCCCTTTGCTGTTTTTATTCCTTTGAATATTAGTTGTCCTACAGCCTCAGGATACCTAGTAAGAATAGTATTAGGAGAATAAGATAAATGTATCCATAATAATGGACCTTCTTGCCAAAATACTCCTGTAGGAATATTTTTTGTTGGTAGTACAATATAATAATAAAGGCAAACTTATATAAATTCTATCCAAATGCATATTTTCCATATATGTTTCAATGAATTTTAATGCCTTTCTTGCTTTAGGCGTTAACATTTGGAGTGAATTTGGATCTGATGGACATTTTAGGATATCAAATAAAGGTCCCAAGTCTCCTGTTGGTATACCTAGATAAGGCCTTATCCAATTTATGTCTCCTAATAACTTTTGAAAGTCGTTAAGTAATTTGAGTTGATCTACTTGTATTTGAATTTTTGGTGGACAGACTATGGTTGATGGTAATAGAACTCCTAAATAATTAATTGGAAAATTTAATTGTACTTTATCTATTGCTATCTCTAGATTATAATTTTTAAATAAGTTTGTAAGTGTGGCATAACATTCTAGCAATGTGTTTTTAGCTTTGTGGTCTAATAATACATCATCCATATAGTGAAATATTTGTAGTTCAGGATTTTGATTTCTAAGTGGCTGGGTTACTTTTTTAACATAAATTTGACATATAGTTGGGCTGTTAGCCATCCCTTGAGGGAGTACTTTCCACTCATATCTCTGATCAGGACCTTCATGATTCAGTGCAGGGATAGTAAATGCAAAACGTGGACTGTCCTCAGGATAAATTGGAATTGAAAGAAAAAACAATCTTTAATATCTATAACTAAAACATACCAAGTTTTTGGCAAAGCAGACAATTGAGGAATCCCTGATTGATCAGGTCCCATAATAAGCATCTCATTATTAATGGCTCTTAAATCTTGCAATAATCTCCATTGACCAGATTTCTTTTTGATGACAAATATGAAAGTATTATGGGGAGATACAGAAGGTTGTATATGTCCTTCTGCTAATTGTTGTTTGACCAGGTCATGGGCTGCTTGTATCTTTTCTTTAGTCAGGGGCCACTGAGGAACCCATACTGGTCTTTCTGATTTCCAAGTAATTTTTATTGTCTCAGTGGCCCTTTCTGAAAATCCAACCCATGTCTGTCTGTTCCTTGATCTATTTGTATTGGTGCTGCTATACCTTGTTCTTGTTTTTCTAATCTTTTTCCTTTCCTAAAACCTTGTCTAGTCATAATAGTGGGTGCATTTTGGTTGATGTTATTTGTTAATGTCAAACCTAATTGATCTAGGACATCTCGTCCCCATAAATTTACGGGAAGATGATCCAATACATATGGCTGTATAGTTCCTTCACATCCTTCAGGATCCTTCCAATCTAATACCATTGCACTTCTATGGGGATTAGTCGCCACTCCTAGGCCTCGAAGCGTTTGAGTGGCTTGTTGTAATGGCCAATGTTTTGGCCATTCTTGACGAGAGATGATGCTAAGGTCTGCACCTGTATCCAGTAGCCCATTAAATTCATGTCCTTGAATATTTAGTTTTAGCATGGGGCGAGAATCTAAATTTAAAGAAAGCATAGCCCAATCTACACCTGTGGAGCCTAATCCCTTGGAACCTCTTTCTACAGTACGACTGGAAAATTTATCATGTAGGCTGGGTATTATTAGTAACTGTGCTATTCTATCTCCTGGTGAAATTACTGATATACCCTTTGGAGAACTGGCTATAATTTTTATTTCACCTTCATAATCGGGATCAATTACCCCAGGACTTATCATAAGTCCTTTTAGAGTAGAAGAGCTGCGTCCCAATAATAAGCCTACTGTTCCTTTGGGAAGAGGTCCTTTCACCCCTGTGGGAATGATTTGAACTCCCATCTCTGGAGTTAGTACTGCTCTGGCGGAGGCGCAGATGTCCAACCCTGCGCTCCCTCTGGTTTGTCTGATGAGGGATCTGATGGACAATGTGTCCTGGGCACTACCCTGATGGGGTTGCTGGGTTCCTCCAGTGCTCCGTATATTTGTGGTTTTGGGCCCCGGAGCATTGGGCCCCCCTGTCCATTTTTTGGCAATGGAGCCCGATGCCTTTCTCCACGATATCGTGGATAAACACCTGGTCCTTGTTCGTTTTTTGATAATGGAGTACCCTCTATGGTGGTTTGAGAACGGCATTCATTAGCCCAATGTCTCCCTCTACGGCATCGTGGGCAAATACCTGGTATTCTACTCCTTTGATACCTAGTTTTGTTAAACCCTCCTCCAATGGGGCAATTCCTTTTAAAATGTCCTGTTTGTTCACAATTGTAGCATGTTCTTGGCCTGGCATCTAAAGCCTGTTTTACTGCAGCTGCCACAATTTGCCCTTGTTCATTAATGTCTCTGGCATCTAAAACCTGTTGTACTGCAGCTGCCACGACTTGCACTTGTTCATCAATGTCTCTACATAATTTAATATATGTGTTTAAATCTTCATGTTTCCATGGTCTAATGACTTCTCTGCACCAATGATTCACTTGGTCATAAGCCAGTTGTTTAATTAATGGCATTGCTTGTTCTGGATCCCCCAAAACTCTGGTAGCTGTTTGAATTAGTCTATCTACAATTTCAGCATAAGGTTCATTAGCTCCTTGTATTACCTTAGATAATTGACCTTGTAAACCTCCATGTCTTTGTAAAGTCTTACATGCCCTAACCACATCTGCAGCAATTTGTAAGTATACTCCAGGATCATAGGCAATTTGTTGCTGCTGATCCTCATAAGGTCCCTTTCCTAACAACATATCTAGATTTCTCTGAGGATAACCAGCTGCTGCATTTCGCCTAGCCGTCTCCTTGCAAAATTCCTCATTGGCAACCTTCCATAACAGGTATTGCCCTCCATATAGCACAACTTTACACATACTAACCCAATCTGCTGGCATCATGTTCAAGTTGGTATTGGATTCGAACATGCTTACAGTGAAGGGTGCTTGAGGACCAAAGGTTGTTACAGACTCTTTTAGCTGCTTCACTATTTTGAAAGTTAAAGCATGGTGAATTCACTGCCCTCCTGCCTGCTCAAATACAGGTCATGTTAATATTTGAGGTCTTATCTCAGGATCCCATCTATCAACTGCTGGGGTTGGGGGCCTCCCAGCGTATGGAGGTGGTGCTGTTGTTTGGACACTTATGCCCTCTGGTGATAGAAAGTTGTTAGTATAGCAGTCTCCTGTTGTAACTTTTCCCCTGATGGCTTTTTCTGCTCTAAACTTTCTTCCTCTGTCTGACTAGTTTGAGACACCTTCTTTTTTACTTCAGTTTTTTCCTCTGTCTGACTAGCTCGAGAGACCTTCTCTTTTACTTGAATATTTCTTCTTTAACTATAATACAACCCAACAAGATAACGCCAAACAAAACTGAAACAGAGTGAAACAAAGTTGGAACAACAAAAAATCATTTTAATAGCCTCCTAAAATGTTCATCCATCCTTTCTCCCTATCTGTTCCTTATATGTGAGAGGTTTTTCTTCAGTCTTACACATCTCCAGGGACAGGCAACTTAAAACAAAAGTGAAGCAAAACAAAAGAAGAATCTTAAAATGGCTACCCATCCTCTCGCCCTGCCCTCAGGGGTGAGCAGTTTACCTTATCACTTACCCTCAGTCGTCCCCCTTGCGGAACATGAAGATTTAAACACCTGGTAAGTAAAAGGTATACTGCCTTTCTTTTCCCCTGCATTTTTCCTTCTGCATGCTGACAAGAATTATTGCAATGAGTGATCCTATATTGAGTTAGTAACAGAATGAGAATGAACACATGGAGAATCACCATTCAACACATGTAGTGCAAAGGTATGTGAGCAAGAATTTTGCCATGTTATTTTATATCACAGAATTGCAATTGTGTTCATCCAGAATGACAAAGAATATCTGGTCTGATAACAAAGTAAAATTGCTAAGTCTATGCATCTCAGTGCTAATATATAATGTGTTTTCATTGGGTGTCTGAATTGTTATAAACTCTACTTGCTCCACAGCAGGTTGATCAGCAAGATTGGGAGTTGCAGGCAGACAACTGGAAAACTGCTCATCCTATTCATCAGTGTGGGAAACAGTGTCCTCAGTAACATGAGGCTCTTCTCAGACTGTCACCCACATTAGTCTCTTGTGCTTAGGAACATTATTTTCAATTAAACATGGATTCATTGGCAGAGTAGATTGTTTATTAGGCCACAAAACAAGTTTTTAGAAATTGAAGAGGAGGGAGTTCTTCCAATCTTATTCTAAGAGGCCAGTTGTTCTCTCCTGGTAGATTTACTGACATTGATATCTCTCCTATAAAGAATGTGTGCTCTCATGCATACGTGACTGTTCATCAGGAATGCCCTAAAAGATGGGAGTTGTGGTGCATACATGTAATTCTAACAGCTTTGGAGGCTGAAGCTGTAGGATCACAAGTTTAAAGCCAGCTTCAGCAACACTGAAAGGTCCAAATCAACTTTTCATGACACTTTCTCTAAAATAAAAAGGGGCTGGGATGATGCTTAGTGAGTAAGACCCCTTGGGTCAGTCCCTGACAAAAGCAAAACTGAATAGAACAGAAAATCCTTTCTGAGCTTTGTGTATTTTTTGAGTAGAGTGGTCATGTAGACCTGGTTGACCAACTGCATAACTGACTTTATCTCCACTGAACTAGTTTTTTAAAAAATGAAACAGAAAGAAAAAAAATATTATCTAACTTGGAGCATTTCCTCTTTCTTTTTCTCTTCACCCTGTAGAATTTATTACTAATATCATTTCCACTTAAGCCTTCTCTGTATTCAATGAGAATCTCAAAATAAATAACCCTATCAGCATGTTGGTCATGAAAACAACTTCTTTACTCATTCAAAACACTCATGATTGAGGTTCCATTGTTATTTCTTTTCCTCTCAATAACTTCCACTTCTGAAAGAAAGAACTGGATCCTTGAAGGGAGAAATATTGAACAGAGGAAGTAGATTAGGAGAGGGAGAATATGAGAAAATGGGCAGGTACTGTAGAATGACATCAAACAAATGATGCTATATGCAAATATGAATATATCATGGGGAATCCCAATTTTCTTAATAATTTCAATGCAGTAATTAATTAAAAACAGAAATGAGACCAGTTGTGTAGAGAAATATATTTAGGGGAGAGTGTAATGGAGGAAAATGGAGAATATAAGGGAATGATTTGATGAAATTATGTTTCCTGTATGTATGAATGTGGGTACAGTTAATCTCACTATTAACATACAATCATAATAATCCAATGAAGCATTATACAAAATAAGTGCAAGCATGTTATGATAAAAAGAAACTCAGATAAAGTCAAGAACATGCAACACTAAAAATGAATTTCACAGAATTTGGAATGATTTCAACAAACAAAGATACAAAAACAGATAAATAGATATAAAAAAGAATGCTCATAGAAAACTCAAGTAATGAATGTGAGACAGTCTTGGAACTACATTGGCAAAGTTATACAAACAATTCAACTGTTCTTTATCAAATGAGATTTTACAGCTTTAGACCAAAACACCTCTAGGGGGCACTGTGGATATTCATAAAAAATGGTAGAAACTCAAGTGGTTCAGCTTTATTGGATCATGAATATTTGCTCAGTGGACCATGAACAGTGCTAGAGCAGCTGGTTCCTCTCATGGGGAAAATCCACAGCACACAGCCACTCTGGGTCTACCTCTAAAAATCTAAATGCTGTCAGGACTGAGGACCATGATTTGGAAGTTGAGGTCTCATATTTATATAATACACTATAGAAACATGACCCCTCCAGCAGGCAATTCAGTAAGAATTCATGGGCCATCAGGAAGTCTGATCTAAACTTTAGGACCAGAGGATCCTTCCAAAATGCATACCACAGGCTGGACCTGTCTCCTTCTCTTCATCACTCAGTTTTCAGGATAATAAATACTTTGGATTCCTGCCATTGAAATGGTCCGTCATCATTATAGACATGTTTGTTTGGGTTTTAGTGTCCACTTCTCAGGTTGTGAGACTTAGGAGCCCTCACTGAACACTTAGTCTAGAGGGATGGTCACTCACATCTGTGGTCCAGCACAGCTTTGGTCACTAATGATCACTTCTCATACTGGTTGCAGCAGAAGTCTAGCCAAGTGCCCAGGACCCTGATTTGAAAAAGAAACAGCAGACAGTCTGGGTTACCTTCCTTTTTCAAAGGACCCCTTGCTGTGGGCAAAGTAGCCTGATTATCTCAGGGCTCAGCCTGACAGAGTAACAGGTTCAATGTGTGATACCTTATAGTGAAGCTCAGCACAGTCAGATCCAGACTGGGAACAGAGATTGAAACCTGTACATAACTTAGTCTGGATAGAAATATGATCACAGGATATAGGAATCATAAGACCAGACACTGACCACTCTGGCAGCCCAAAGAAAATGATCCATTGAAATAAGTTAAGAAAAGGGTCTGGTTAGTTTCTCTTCCTATATAAGCCAAATGGAGGAAATCTGTGAATTATTTGTGTGGAAATGTTCCACTAAATACATATTCAAATATCTGAACTTCTCTTCTGTCCATCCTGTAACTTCTGCTTGGGCCAAAGAAATGCTAGTCTCTCTTAGCCTTATCACTATGGACCCAGACCTGAAGATATTAGATAGATAATAAGCATGTCATGTAATTCCAGATTTGGGGACCCCAAAAGATTTCCTGAAGCCAAATCCAATGCAAGCACACAAGAGTCTTTATTGCAAGCTCGATCCTGGACTCACAACCATTCTGACACAGAGTTTCCAAGGAGTGACTCTGGATCCTTTGTTCAGTGAGATTTTATAGGTTTTGTGGGGGATATTTTATGTGTCATAACTTCAAATAGAAAATCATTTAATACTGTGGAAAATCAAACAACAACTCTTAGCATTGATCAGTACATTCATTGGCGGGAACCAGTTGGGTAAGAGTGATGATTAGTTTAAGCTGCAAGGGGTGTACATGCTAAACCACATGCTTTCCTAACATGTTATCAATCACAGAGCTCTGAGACTACTTGAGGGATGGGTCACCTGGTATTCCAGATATCTTCCCTGTCTCACACTGATTGGTTGTTGCTAAGGTTATCATGGTCAGGCCTTAGGCCTCAAACATTCTTGGGTCTTTTTAGGAACTAGGTTGCTGAGTCAGGGACATCTGGTGCCCCAGGTCTCTCCTGTTATTTACAGACAAACAACTCAGCAGGGTAGCTACATGCCTAGGAACACTCTGTGAATTTTCCATTAACAAGGGTCACCCACCTCCTTTGGACAGGCTTTGCTCTGAGGTAGAGGCTGTTTTTTCAAAAATGGAGTCACATTAGTTTCTCAGCTGCATGAATGATTAAGTAAAATGGAAATCCAGCATTAGCTGATGAAGTGTTTTTTGGATTATTTTTACCCTTTACTACTTGATTGAACAGAGGTACCAGGGTTCTATCCTCAGCTCTCCTTTCTTCTTACCATCCACATACCTCATCAGTGACTGTCCTCATATTGCCTGGATCCTGTCTTTAACACCAAGGTGATAGCATGCCAATGAAGCCAGAATTAGACAGGCAGTCAGTGTAGATAGATAAATCGAGTCAGGTCAGATCAAGGAGGCCAATTTTGAGTGGGTCTTGGAATTTGGAGACTGTCTCCTGAGGGATTAAAATGTTATTTCCTTCAGAGCCCTTCCTCCACCCTTATCAAGAACCTGCCCCTGCTTCAACCTGCTTCCTAGGTAACCTATCCCAGAAATTTCCCCTCCCTACAGGGAGCTATAAGCTTGTTAATGTGTCCTGGATTTCTCCATCCTGCCCTTCCCCCTTTAGCCCACCTGTTTCCCACCTTTTTGCCCTTTCAACCAGCATTCCTGGGCCTACTCATGTAAGCAGGAAGAAGAAGGATAAGAGGGAAAAGGCAGGAGAACAAAGGAAGCCTAGAACATATAAAAATGGCAGAAGACCTCAGTTCTGAGGACACCAGGATACCAGCTATGGTCCCCTTCTCCCTCTGGGGAAAGTCTATGTTACCCATTTTTAAATAAACCCTTCTTTAAATGCTTGCCTCTGTGTGCTTCTTTAATGTACAAACTTCAACATGTGACGAAGTAGGCTCCTCCCTGGTAACTGGCGGTATCACCACTCTGAAAATTCACACTCAACTGTTTCTAAACAGAGAAACCAAAATATCTGACTCCTTAACAAGTATTTAATATTTTTATGGAGAGAGAAAACATCTAATTTTTGCCATATTTTCCACCATAGTCAAGAGTGATAGCACCTGCCTGGTTATTCAAACAAGAAGTGTCCAGTTTCTAATATATTCCTCCTTTCACCCCACAGGTCCTTGGTTTAAAAGGTTATGAAGATTCTTTCTTTGAACAGAACTCTGATGAATCTCTCCATCCTGTTTTCCCTTCTTAGTGTTTCTGTAAGGACAAATTAATTGCTTAAGAAATGTTTTGAGAGTCTCCAGTACTGCAATATAATATATACTTAGAAATATATAATTTATGTGCATATTTAATAGTGAGAGCTCCAACCCAGGGCCTTTCACACGCTAAGGAAGGACTCTATCACTGTATAATGACCCCAGCCATCCTCACTCAATTTTATAGGCTCAACTCAAGGTGCAGTTTCTCAAAGAAGACCCTCAATGTCCTAAATAGTGAATTTCAATTGTTCACGTTTAGAATTTTGGTAGGGCTCATCACATTCACATAATTCTGTTATTTCTTCCCTATATAGAAAAATTCTAAAATGACAAACAGCATGCTAATATTGATGAAATTGTGCTTATGTGCAACTTATCAAACAGGCTTTCCAAGAAAGGAAATATATCCAATGATGGTTGCAAATTCTGAGGCATTCAGCTGTGAGGACCCTAAAGATTGACCTGTGACCAGAAGGTGGTGAAGAAGAGCTGTGCAGGGAATTCCATTTTGCTTCTCACTGTTGGCTGAGCCCCACTAGCCTCAGGTCTAGCAGAAGCTGAGCTGCCTCTTGTGCTCCCCAAGGAGGTCTTCAGTCTGCTGCTCTCAGGGTCTGGTGATGACTCCTGAGCAGGATCTTGTGCAATGTTTCTAATAGCTACTCCTGTCCATGATATTTCCTAAGGTGAAACTCAGAACAGGCATCTCCCTTAGCATCCTTTTCCCTCAGATCTTCTCTAAGTCTCATGAATAAGAGATCAGATGTACTCTGAGAAAGCAAAAGGGGAGGAGTTTAATATACATGAACCACCCGTTTTTTCCCTGAGGGCAACAGAGAGGATAAGACAAACCTGGGTAGCAGAGTCCCTGTGTGGGGATCAAGCACCAGTCTACCATGGCCTGTAACCTTACTCCTCTTGCTACTCTCTCATTACACAGGTAGGAGAGGTCTCAGAGACTCAAGACAGATTCTATCCTATATCAATTATTCTAGTTCATATGACCAGTATCTTAAATATTGTTCCTGCTTCAGCACCCATGATTGTCTGTGCTTTCAGGTTCTCTGCCAAGCCCCTGCTGACTCAGCCACCCACCCCTTCTGCATCTCCTGAAGCATCTGTCAGACACATCTGCACCATGAGCAATGTCTTCAATGTTGCTGAAAAGGGGATACAGGGGTACCAACACAAGATGGGGAACAATTCTAGATTTACACTGAGATACTACTCAGATTTGTATAATCTCCATGGTTCTGGGATTCCTGGCCTCTTCTCTGGATCCAAAGATGTTTCAACCAGTTCATCACTTTGGCTCACTTCTGGGCTGCAGCCTGAGAATGAGGCTGACTGCTATTGTGTCATTGTCCAAAATAATATTTCTCACAGGGACATAGGCTGATGGGGATGTGGTACAAAAAAATAGCCTGCTGAGGTTTATAGACTATGCATCTTCACCAACTTTAAATTAATATGATCATATACTAAATATACATTTAAGTAAGTTCTGGGTCACAATATCTGCAACTTCAGTTTTCATGTCAAGGACAGAATGTTAGGCATTGGGCTAGGAAAGTGGTTAGGAGTTTAGGACTGAAACAAGCAAATTTTATTGAGGGACCTGAGTGACTGAAAGTGTGGCTCCACCATTGATTAG
The DNA here is from genome assembly GCF_001458135.2 of Marmota marmota marmota. NCBI lineage: Eukaryota > Metazoa > Chordata > Mammalia > Rodentia > Sciuridae > Marmota > Marmota marmota. The sequence goes on from NW_025999898.1 coordinate 3,190,183, forward strand.
AAAACTCTGAGAGTCCTCCTGGGAAGCTGATGACACTCTTCTCCATGTGATAGTACTCAGGATAATGTGGACTTTATAGGTAAGTTTTCTTGAGATTATTGGAACAAGCTTCTCTCCTTCTCTCCTCTAATACCCAGTGTGGCTTTTCAACATTCCAGTTTTTAGTAGTGAACTGTGGACCTTCAGGGAACAGAAATTTCCACACTTGTATATAAGTATACAGTTGCATATATACACTATAACTGTAACTCACATGATATGCCTCTGAAACCATTTTGTTTTATAGGGATAGCAAAAGAAACATTGGAGTTTACTGGATTTCTCATGAGAAGTTCTAGATCTGTGACCTCAGATATAAGTGATCAGTCATCAAGGATTCAGTCCTAAACTTGGGCCACAGTTTTGTCAGGAGAGTCTCCTTGAGTATCTCTAGGTTCCAAACTGAAAAACAGAATGAAAAAAAGACTGATTATCACTGTCTTCCTCCTGCCCCAAACATACCCTTTTTCTTAATCACATTTGGCTACATTATCAATGCCAAGAAGATCTGCAACCTAGGGTCAATTGAGATAATATCATCACTCCTCTTGTGTGCCCCATCATTGCTCTGTCTCTGCCTATGAACAACACACACTCCTGTTTGGATTTTGCACCCCCCTTCATGTCTGTTGATCCTTTCCCAGGCTGGGCTCATCTTTCCTGAGATCTGAAAACATAGGGAAGCTGTTTTTCATTTTCTCCTCAGATTACACTCAGGTATGACTTTGGGTTCCCAGATGAAGAATGAACCCACTCTACTAAGGCATTAATCTCTGACCCCTACCATGCTCATTTTTCCTTGTTAGCCTAATATGTTATGCTTGTCCCTGAGTATTCTTCAGAGAAAATTATGTTGGATAAATATCAGGAGTTTTAGTCCTAGACTTTATAAACCTACCCACCTTCCAATCCATGGAGCTCTCAGCAAATGAACCCAATTAGGAACAATTACTCTGATATAAAAATTCAAAACAGTAGCTGAGTTGAGGAGTTGTAGGAGAACTAAACAACAGGAATTTATATTTATAGCAATGTTATTTCATACCAATATTCATATGGAAAAATATAAATATAGAACTAGTATAACTTACATATATCTGAGTCCAAATGAAATTAATTTTGTCAGGTTTTGACATTCAAGAGCAAATTAGAGCATAGAGAAGCAAGTCAAAGCAGAAAACACTTATTCTGTGACAATATTGTATTCTCATATGGAAAACAGACATCTGAAGAAAAGGCCTGTAGAGTGAGGTTAGTGAGAACAGAAAAGCAGACTCTCATAAAAGCAGCAACCTTAAATTACATAAACCTATAAAAGGAACACATGCAGAATTACTATGACTTGTGACCTCTACTGAGCTTTAGTCTTCAAACATTGTTCAAAGGGTTCATAGACTGGTAAAGACCCAAAGTACCTGGCTGAAGCATAGCCCAATACCTACCAGTTAATTCTGAAATATATGGTACTATAAACAGTGCATTTAGACTTTTGGAGATCAGAAGCAAATGGAAAAAAAAAAATGATGTCTCAGCACAAAATACCAGGGTGGTTTACTGCCAGGGAAATAAAATCAGAAAGGTGCATTTGCTCTAGTCAGGTTAACCTTCCAGACCCAGGACAAGAGGCCAGCAGGGGGCAATGTTGCATTATTCAAGACAGGACAGGGCTCTGTGCCAGGCCACAAAGGGAAATGCTGATTTTACACTCTTGTGCTGAAGGTGTCCTCAACAAAGTGACTTTCCTTTGCCAGGGCCCTCAGGAGCCACATTAGCATTGGGATCTGACCCACACCCTTGCTTCCTATTTCATACTCCCACCCTCATGGATAGAAGATTTAGGCCTCTTTTCTAGGCAGAATGGAAAAATGGTTACAGAGCATGATAAGATTTAGATAAAGAAGAGAAAATGAGAAGAAATCAGGCAAGAGTAGATATCAATACTGAAAATAAGAAATCAGGGAGCCTATTTAATTTATGAACACAAATGCAAACATTCCTCATTATGGATATTGGTTGACTTGGTTTTAGTAAAACAACAGATAACACATGGTTCATATAAAGTAAAGAGAGATTTATTTTGGTTCATGGATATGGAAGTTTAAGCCTGGGATTGGTAATCATATGTGTTTTAGACACTGGTAAACATATGATAAGATGGGGAAGGGTGAGCCAAGGAGAATGGTCACATTTTAAGCTGGGAAATTAAAAGATTGTGAGAATGAAAGTGACAGTGTGTGTTTGAAAGAGAGAGAGAGAGAGAGAGAGAGAGAGAGAGAGAGAGAGAGAGAGAGAGAGATCTATGAAGGATGTTAAACATGGACTTTGAAGGGTGTGCGGATATAAGAGTTATGAGACAATGGCAGATGTCACAATCAGGGAGACAGCTTTCAAGCTTTTAGAAGTGGAACTTGAGCCATTATAGGGGAGAAAGATGGAATCACAGGACCCATTTCAATGGGACTTCAATGGGACTAATCAATACACTATGGGTTCCCACAGTGTGCAGTATATATCAGTATGGTCCTTCAGGGATAAGATGCACCACCCAAATTAAACTCTTATCTGCATCAAGCAGTATCACCTGTACACACAAGGGAGCTGCTTTTGCTTTGCTGACATAAGCTCCTAGTACCCTTGAATCTTCTCCATTCCTAGGTTTCCTATTCTTCATTTGACCTTTGGCTCCTTATTGCCAAGTGGACATCCCAGGAGAAAAACTGTTGATTCATGTTTCCTTAAGAATGTCTGAGACAATTTCAGAGGTAGCACAGGGCTCACTGCAGAGTTTAGGATTACTTACTGGTCACCCTGATTTCCTAATTCTGTGTATTGAAATCTGTCATAAATACTTTAACCCATATTTTTTCTGTTTTTATATTGCATCAGAATAATTTGTGATTTTCTTTCATTGTGTTTTAATATAAATGATAAAAACTTATATTATTAAGTTTTTTATGTGTTAAAAGTAGCATTTCTATTTTTTCTCAATTAAATTTCAGATCATCACCTTTACCTTTGTATTACAAACACACACAATCAAATCTAGGTATAGACACTCTATCAGATACTTTTGACTGCTGGCCATAACAAATTTTCATGTGAATCATTATTCCTAATATGAGTGGATCTCTTTAAACACAAAACCATGAATGATTTGTAAGAAAATAATAATAACAATGAAAATATAATAAAATAATTATGAGCAATTTAGAAATTGTATTTTAGTTTATAATTATGACCTCCATTTTTTAAAAAGAAAATCTTACTTCACAAAGGAATTGAAGGAGTTTCATTCCTGAACTCCCTAAATATCCTCATCTAGCATTTCTAATATTCTTCAAAGGCAAAAGTGTCTTAAAATGGTAGAGATGTTCACATTAATTTGTTCAGAAATATCATTAATTTTATTTCCAAGTATGATGAACACGGTTTTCTTTTTTTCTTCTTTTTGATGCCAGGAAGAATATCGTACTTTATCTCAAATTCTGTAGTTACAACCTGTGCGAAAGCTGTATAATGGATGACTTTGTGGAGTGGAGGCAGATGGTTCCTTACCTTGTGCTGCTTCTATGGGGGTCTGCAATCTCAACCTGGGACTCCACTGAGGCTGCTTGAGAGAGTTTCCACACACAGTCAGTGGGAGACCCCTGTCTCTAGACCTGACTATGGAGCTCCCCACAATCCTGGCTCTGGAATGTCACAATGGGATCTATGCTGAGGAAGAAGGGTCTGATAGTTAACTAATAAGGGAATAACACTCACTTACTGTAAAAGAAAGAAATGTTAACCAGGAAGGACTGGGTTTCCAATAAAATAGAGGAACTAGATAGACATTGAGAATTCATTATTGTTTTTATTTCATCTCTAACTTTCAAAAGATAAAATCTTTGCTGGGTTGAAAAGTGTAAGGAAGCTGATCTTATGGAAGATATCAACTGTGAGTCATTGATCTCAATTCCCTGTAGTCACTGGTCTATGTGAGTTCCCAGCATCTTCTCTTTCATGATCTCCTTCAGGATGCATCAGACTGAACACTGGGGTGGGAAAAGAAAGGAAATTTGATTTGTATGAAAAACATTCCTCCTGGTCTGAAGAGGCATTAAATGCCAAACCCAAAGGGAGGAATGTGAGGACACTAAGTGCTTGTGAAAATCCCCACCATGACCTGGATGATGGTTCTACTAGTGCTTCTCACTTATGGTTCAGGTCAGGGGAGGGTAACTGCATCCTGAGGATACCTTGATAAAAGCAGTGTTTCAGGGGGACCTTTGTCTTAATAACAATAATTGTATATCTTATTGCTTTTAATGGTAAATTCTCAGACCACAGTGATCCAAGAGCCCTCACTCTCTGTGTCTCCAGGTGGGATGTGACACTTATCTGTGGGCTTATCTCTGGGTCAGTCTCTACAGGTCACTACCCAGACTGGTACCACCAGATGCCAGGACATGCTCCATGCTTGCTTATCTATAGCACAAACTCCTGTCCCTCTGGGGTCTCTGATCGACTCTCTGGTTCCCCCCTTGGAAACAAAGCTGCCCTCACCATCACAGGGGCTCAGTCTGATGATGAGGCTGATTACTACTGTTCACTCTATATGTGGCATTCACACAGTGATGTAAAACCATGGAGAAGTACAACCAAAACCTCTTTGTGTGTTCAGAATGTTTCATACTTTACAGGGTGGAGAGAGATTCAGAGGGTGAAAATGTTCAACACTTCAAAGGAAGATGATGCTGCATGACTCCTTGTCCTACCAGTGGTTCATGTCATGTGCGTCAACCTCTCCCTCTCAGTGTGTGTCCATTTCTCATTGTGCTTCCTCTTAAACTAGGCTTCTACTCTCCCTCTGTGGCTGGAACAATGGGTAAATGAGCTCATCTCCAAATATGTAACCATCAGGAAGATTCAGAGAATCCTACATTTAAGACACTTCTCATTCAAAATACTGACAAATGATGATTAGTTTGTACTCATATATTATTTATGGAGGTCAAATTAGTACTAATTTGCTTTTAAATTATAAAAGTAAAAATGCTGTTATTATTTTGTTATGATCATAACATAATACAATTTTGCTTTTCTAATTATATTATAAACTTTATACTGGGAATTTATGATTAATATGCAATCAGACTCAGCATTCATTTCTAAATTATTCCCATACAAAAAATATCAAGTCATTGCAAAGAATAATGATCTACTTTCAAACGGCAACAAAAAGATAGGATATATATCTACAAAACTTCCTTTTAAGCATATTTTCAGTGGAACATATGAATATCTAGTGTATGCATTACTAGAAACTTCTAGTGGAAGTCTGACTTCCAACACTCTCCTGCCATCTACTGGACTTACACTCCTGCTACAGTACACAAAGGTTCAGGACTGAAGGTTAAACGTAGACATGAATGGGCCCTATTCCAGTGAATACTGGCTTAACAGGTGAAAGAGAAATGTGTGAAAATTCAGTTTGGGTTAGTTTTCTGCTTTATCCATAGAAAATGGTATTGTAAACTATTAAGTTGAAGTTATACATAATGAGAAGCATAGGAAACACTATGTAGATTAAGTTGCTGATATGTGTTTGTTATTGCTATGTTATATTGCTTTTATTAAACTTTTAAAGTCCACATTTCACTTTTTGTGTTTTAGGTAACTAATACAACTGCTAAAATGTCCTCGTGATTATGATTAGAAATTAACCCCACCACAATGCAAAGGCAAAAACCAATTTCTCCAGTACATTTGCTAATCTGAAGACATAATGTGGTGAATCTCTCCATCAGCCTTCAAGATATAGAATCTCCTGGCAAACCTGAAGCATTTCCCTCTTTGTACACAATATATCAGGAGGAATCTGTGGCATCCCAATGTAGCCCAAAATTTAGCTGATGTGCACAGTGCATTCTGGGAGAATCAAGGCAGAGGGAGTGTATGTATTCCCAGTGGATGCTGATTCCAGTTCAGGACCTATGGCTGCATAAATGGAAAAGCAATAAGGGCAAATGACTCCTTCAGTGCTTTCAGTTGCTGGGTAAAAATGAAATGATAATAGGAAATCATAAAATAATATATTTATTTCAGTGCCTGATAGAGATGTGGTCTATACAATAGTGGTCTTGAATATATTTAGTTGATCTAAATTAACTCATAAAGAAGGAGGTATTGACAAAGAATTATAGTAATACCTGCAAAATGAATTGCTTGTTTTTAAATTTTCTTTTTATCATTCTGTGTGTGTGTTTGTTCTTATGGCAGGTGTAGTAAGTAAATGTACCTACCCATATTTAAACATATTCATGCATATATGTATGTAATATTAAGATTATTAATTTTATAGAATACCATACTTTGAATTTTTACAAAATCATATCAATCAACTGAACAAGAATACCTTTTCCCATAAATTATTTTTCTCCCTAAATTCCTTTATTTTTTTTAATTTGGAAGGCTGTGAAAAGCAAATGCAAATGTTAGATAAGATAATGCTTTAGGAGGAGATAAAATGGAAAGGCGCTGGAGGAGGACAGGCATACTCAGACCACAGTTCTGACACCTGTTACAGGATCATAGAGAGAAAGAATGGGGTAAGAAGATCCTCTGACCACAGGCAGGGCTTAGAGAGTCTTCACAGGCTGAGTTGCTCCTGGATCCTGGATGCCCATTAGGGGGACACTAGTTCTCACAGAAGGATATTTCACTAGTTATCCCAGATATCCTCATTGCCTAAAGCCTGCCAAGGTCAGAGGGCTGACCTCAAATGTGGTTCCCCTGTAGGATCCCCTGTAAGGGATGTAATGAGTAGTTCCTGGGTGCTACAACCAGCTTTGGTATTGCATTTACCCTCAGAACAGGGGCTGTGCCTATTCCCCTCATTATACTCCCCTAACTGGACCCAACATGAAGTCAAAGCTTAGGATTTTCAGGACGTTGGAGCCCTTGCTATCTGCAGGCCCTGCAACACTGAGATACCTCTGCTAACCTGCATGAGGAGGAGGTCCTCAGGCCTGGAGTATCATTTTGGGCAATCTTATCCCCTCCTGTGCCTGACTGCTGATGTTCCATAACCTAGGACTACTCTTTGAATTTTCTACATATCTCTAGTGTCTGATGCATGTGAAAAACCTTATTTATTCTTAAAGAATAAATGAGTGAAAGAAGAAATGAATGACTCATCTAATTCCCTTCTAGTGGTTAATTTAACTTTAGCATTATTGCTATGGGAGGGAAATGAATCCCTGCAACACTGTTTGTCTCTGAAATTACTAAATATTTTTCATCTTTTGATATCATGGTCACAATTTGACAAATGTATCACAAAATCTCCTCTGACCTGCTCTTCCACCTGGACTCAGCTCTGTGAATCTGAACACAGATGTTGCCTTTCCCACATCTTCTTCTATGGACTACCTGCTCCTTTCCCACATGAGGTTTATTAGGCCCAGGAGTCACACATAACAGGCACTTGACATTTCATCCCTTTCCTATTTCTTCTGCTCTCATTTTAGACCACAAATCACAAATTCCTCCTGACAAATCAGTATCTCTACCCATCAGGACCCAGCAATTGTAATTGCAAATTATTCACTGAATTCTGTAAATGCATTGTTTTTTAAAACAATAACATTGAGTTAAACATGTACACCTCCCTGATGTCTCTGCAGATTGACATGTAAAGACTTGTTTTATTTTTTCTTTCTATTTTCTTTCTTAAACTTCTTAATTTTAGACTCAAGTAAACTATACATGTGAATAATAGAATTGAGATGTTCTGCCTCAAGTGGAAGCAGTAAAATTAAAAGTTTTTACAATGAATTTTCTTACCCATGTAAGATATTTTTCAAAATTAATTACAAATTTCAATATTCCAAAGCCTTAGAACAAACAACAAAATTGGTTAATTTTACTTCAGTCATAATATCAAGCCTGATTGAAAAAATAATCTGCATTTAACATCCCTCCCTCTCTCAGTAATTTTAGAACCTGCATTTTTGTTTAAATTAATGAAGAAAGGGGTTATAATGCTGGGCTAATGTCCTTATTTAAGTGGTTTATTCTTCCTATAAATAAGCAGTCTATGCATGCATCTGTACAGTACCCTTAAATATATAAATGGATAAAGAAAATGTGTTTTATGTACACAATAGAATATTACTCAACCATAAAGAGAAAAAATTGTGGCATTTATGAATAAATGGATGACATTGGAGACTATCATCTTAAGCAAAATAAGCCAATCCTAACATCACAAACTGTGGATGTTCTCTCTGGTATGTGAATGCTAACTAAAAATAAGGGCAGGGTGTCAGGAATAATAGAAATATTTAGGGTTAGATAAAGGGAAATGAAGGGAAGGGATGGGGGATGGAAACAGGAAAGAAGAATGAATCAAACATAGTTTCCTATGTGTATATATGAATACATGACCAATGTAGTTATATATCCTATACAAGCAAAAGAATTGGAAGTTCTACTCCATATATGTATAATATATGAAAATACATTCTATTGTCATGTGTAACTAATAAGAACAAATAAAAAATAAAATAAAAATAAATAAAAAGTTAAAAAATTCAGAATATGATTTACTTCCTCAGGTGGAAACTTGGGACCCTCCTGAAATTCACTGAATCATAGTGAACAAATATGAACAAAAGTTGATATTTATGCCCACACTACCTGCATATTTCCCAGTGACTAGGACAATGCATTTTCATCCATGACTAAAAACATTTATGAGTCCTGCAATCTGAGTCCTTTCAGGGTCTCCAGTGCTACATGGCTATAACTGACTCATTGTCACAACCATCATTCTCACTTGCTGACAATAGGTGTTACAAATATGTGAACTTGGAAAGCTTAAAATCATGCAATCAAGTATCTTCTACATATCTTCAACTGGCTACTCATAAGATTTTGCAACTGAGTTCCTTGTCAAGTCCAAGTTGAAAGGATTATTGGAACAAAATTGTTGTGTTGTGGATAAACTATATGGTACCTTCAAGCTAATAAAACCAGAAAATTTATGTTCACCTGCTTAATCCTGATCTGAGAAGAATTTATATCAAAGACACCATCTTAGTCCTGTCCAGGGAAGAGTCAAGTGAACTATGCATAAATTCTGAGGAATGCAAGGAGGACTTTTGAGGTAATGAGGAGGCCACACAAGGGGCTCACTGGCCTGGCACCTAAGCAGAGGCAGTGCGGAAGTAGTGGGGATGTAAGACTGTCTCAGGGATTCTGATCAAATGTCACATGATGATGTATATGGGCTTGGACAACATGGAGCACTGCAGATCAGAGGGAATAGAAAAAAAAAAAAAAAAACAGAAGGATAATGAGCCACCTGGCCCTGCCTGATGCTCTCTTCTTAGGGCTCACAGCTGTGACTTTCCACACCCCTGAGCCAACACAGCTCCACCTCTGCACAACCACTGGGCATCTTTATGTACAGGAGTCTTAAACAGGACTCAGGGCGCAATCAGAAAACTTGGAGGAACCTAGTTAGTATGGATAGACCCACCTCTTCTCAGAGTATAAAGAGTGCTAGAGAGAGACTTGGGAGAAACTTCTGCTCAGCATCAGTAATGGAAAGCAGAGCTCAGGATAATCTTCATCATAGCCTGGTCTTGTCTCCTCTTCACATTCCTTGTTCAGTGCACAGGTGACAAGATATGGAGGAGGAATAGGGTGTGGGAATCTTCTGATATGGGCCCTGATTCTACTCTTATTTCTAGACAAAAATCATGCTCTCTGTGTTTCTCTCACTTCCAGAGTCCTTGGCCTACTCTGTGCTGACTCAGCAGCCCTCACTCTCTGGGACAGGACAGAGGATCACCATCTCCTGAACTGGAAGCAGCAACAATATTGGTGGCAATTATGTGCACTGATAGCAGCAGCTCCCAGAAGCAGTTCCTAAATTCCTTATCTATAATAGCAATTGACACTCATGGGTCCCTGATCACTTTTATGGCTCCAAGTCTGGCAACTCTGCTTCACTGACCATCACTGGGCTCCAGCCTGAGGATGATGCTGACTATCACTGTCAGTCTTATGATGACAGCCTCAATGTTTCCACAGTGCTCTAGGTTCATGGGGGAAGTAAGACAGGTATCCTTTAAACCATCTGACAGAAGGGCCAAGACCCAGTAGCTTTGTTCAGGCCTGGTCTCTTGTATTTTCTTCTACCACTACTATAGGCCCAGCTGAATCTACTGGCACTTCTTTGAGTGAGAAGCCTCATTTCCTCTGCCCTCATAGTCATTCACAGCAACATGTTCCTAGGAAAATGTCTCCATATCAATGTAAGTTCCTGCCTCTCTTTAGCTTGAGGAGCTAAACAGAATGCCATGGTCTCTTTGCCCTGAGGTTCAGGTGGTGAGGCAGCCAGTGCAACCCCAGTCATCTCTGACTTGACATCTGATTGGAAATACTGTGGTTCCACCATCCTTTTTTCCCTATTCTAGGAATTCTAGAATTGTGTCTTCTTCCCCTTAATCCTCATTGTGTGTTTGTGATTCACATTTTAATCTAATTTGATATAAGTTTTCTAACATGAAATATTTGGCAGGCAATAAAACACACATAAGTGAAAACTTTGACATGTTTTGAGATAGTTTCACATCTTTGGGAATATATGGACAGTCAGGCCAAGGAATCGGTCCACAAACATGCAAGCTTACTTTGCCCTTTGGAAATCCTCCCTCCATATCTGCTCACAGAACCTCCAGGCAATCATTGACTTTCTTACTTTCTTTGATAATTGGTCAGTTTTTCTGTTATATAAATTTTATATTGAGAAATACAGAATAGATATTCATCTTTTTAAAAAATAATATTTATTTTTTTAATGTACTCAATACCTTTATTATGTTTATTTATTTTTATGTGGTGTGAGGATCTAACCCAGGGCCTCGCAAGTACTAGGCAATCGCTCCACCACTGAGCCACAACCCCCGCCCAGATATTTTTCTTTAAATGACTTCTTCCACTCTATACATTCCTTTTGAGACTCTTCCAGAATTTTTTATATTTCCCTTGATTCTACTGACCTTTGTAGTCCCTGGATATGTAGATATTGATGGTCCAGTGTTGATGTTTCTCAGCTCACATGTGTATTAAAATTTTATTTTATAACTTCATCAGTATGCAGAAGTAATATAATCCAGCCTTGATTATGTTAATTGTATTTTTGACCTCTTAGATTAAGATCTTTCCTCAAAAATTGATGAAAAACTATAGAAACCCTTTTCCTTTTTTTCTGCTCACTGTTCATTCAACTCAGCATCTTCTCAATGAACCCGTAGCATGTCTAGCCAGGCGCTTCTCTTTCTCACTTTGTAGAACAACTGTTCTAATCAAGGGCTTGCTTGTGGTTGGACTGAGATAAAATGTAGGAGGGCTGACATGCATGAGTCCCAGGGAGTTACTTGGAAGCAGAAGACCATTGGAAGAGTAAGATTCCTGCTGTGTGTACTCAGGTCCGAGATTTTAGGGCAACTCTTACATTGCCATGACTTCTTCAAGGAGCTCTGTACCTACATCACATTTCCTGGAGCCCATCCAATGACAGGAATACTCCTAAGAAAATTGTGGTATCTCCTTATGCTGATAACAACAGCTGATACACCAGGGAGGCTCATGACAGGGACAAGTGGTAAAGGTGTGGATTTCCAGCTGTGTCCAGAATTGTGACATAGCCATGAGAAAAGATTGAAAATAACCATTTAAGTATGTGTCCTGCCTGTGGAGCCTCCAAATCTGGTCTGAAGCTCAGTGAATTAATTTAAAAAGGAGTGACTTTCACATTTTCCCCTTATTCTCATCTCAGCTAAGATTCTCAGTGATTATAACCACTGTGTGGCAGACACCTCATCTTCCAAGGAGATGTGCTAGGACATCTAAGGAGGATGGCAAAGATGGCAAGATCTGGACCTGAGACACTTCCCCTTGGATTCTCTCAGGACAAAATATTTATTTCGGTAGTTGCAGCTAAGAGACAGAGTGTTTTAAAAATTGAGGAGGTCTGAGTGCCACCTGTTTGCTATGTTGTTGTTCATTCTCTCACTTTAAAATCTCCTGAAGTGAAGTCAAGGGACATATATGGGAAACCAGATTGTCCCTTGCAAATTTGGGGCAAAATAGTCAGATATTTGAACAGTCCAAAAAAAATAGAGAAAAGAAAGAGATTCAGGAGAGAGAGAGAGAGAGAGAGAGAGAGAGAGAGAGAGCTCTCTGCATTAGAGCTTGCTCTGTACAACAAACAGCTGGAGGAAAAGATCAAGTGATTGCTTCTCAATACCCCCCACAGCCCGATAATAAAGTGAACATTGGGGAAGAAAGCTAGCTAGAAAAAGCTTGACTGCTGGCCAAAGAATGTCCAGAGGGTCCTTGTGCAAATTCCCCAATAGGACTATATGCATGAATACACAAAGAGCTGCTCTGGGTGATGTACTGGCTAGCATTCAGCTCTTTCACTTCCATGGCTTAAGTTTGATTTCTCATCAGAAAAGCATTTGTTTATGGGCTGTGGTGGTGCATGCCAGAAATCCCAGATACGCAGGAGCGTAGGAAATGGAACAAAAATTTGTAGGAAAGCTTCAAAAACTAAGGGACAACCTTTCTCAAAAAGAAAAGAAAAGAAAACAATATCACAGAAGAGCCATCCATCCTATTATTCAACTTGGGACTTTGACGATGTTTCTGATCATCAACTGTAATGAAAGTTGCTTTGGTGAGCAACTTAAAAGGTGTCTAGGAATTGGGTGGAAATAGGATTCTGCATCAGATGTGTGCATACTGGTTGCAGCAGAAGGTGAGCCAAGCTCCAGGACCCTGATTTGAAACATAAAAACCAGACAGTTCCTTGTTCTCAGGCTCCCTTGCTGTGGGCAAAGCAGCCTGATTTTTTAGGTGTGCAGCCTAAGGGTGTAACAAATTCAAAGTGTGAAACATTACAGTGATGCTCAGCACAGTCAGACCCAGATGTGGAACAGAAATTGAAGCTTGCACATGACAGCCTAGATGGAAATATGATCACAGTTTATAAGAATCATAAAACTGGTCACTGACCATTCTGTCAGCTCAATGATGACTGTCCCTGGAGACAGGTTAAGAAAAGGGTCTGGTTAGTTTCTGTTCTTAAATAAGTCCAAAATCGAGGATATCTTTCAATTGTTTGTGAGGAAATGTTCCATAAAATACATATTTAATTATCTGAACTCCACTTTCATCCATTCTGTGTCCTTTGCTGGAGCCAAAGAAGTGCTAGTCTCTCTTAGCCTTATCACTTGAAGTCCAGACCTGAAGATACTATTTAGTTAATAAGCATGCTGCATGAATGATTAAGTGCAAATGCACACAAAAGGGTCATCAGGCTTTAGCTGATAAAGTGTTTTCAGGATTATCTTACCCTTTCCTCTTGATTGAACAGGCGTACCAGGGTTCTATCCCCACCTCTTCTCTCTTCTTAGCATCCACATTCCTCATTAGTGGCTGCCCCCACACTGCTTGGATCCCATCTTTAACACCAAGGTGAGAGTATGTCACTAGACAAGGTCACAGTCAACAGTTTCTAAACAGAGAAGCCTAAATATCTGACTCCTTAACAAGTATTTAATTCTCTCATGGATAGAAAAAAACATCTAATTGCTATATTTTCCACCACACTCAATAGTGATAGCACCTGCCTGGTTATTCAAACAAGAAATGTCCAGTTCCCAATATATTCTTTCATTCTCACTCAACAGGTTTTTGTGTTTAACAGGTTATGAAGAGTTTGTCTTTGAACAGAGTTCTGATGATCTTCCCATCCTCTTTTCCATTGTTAGTTACTGTATAGACAAATTAATGTCTTCAGAAATCTTTTGAGAATCTCTAGCACTGCAATATAATATGTACTATGATATATGTAATTTAAATATATAATATGTGTGTATATATAATTATGAGAGTTTCAACCCAGGGCCTCCCACATGCTAAGCAAGCACTCTATCACTGTGAAACAATCCCCGTCACCCTCACTCAATTTATAGACTCAATTCAAGGTGCAGAACTTGGAGAAGATCCCTTAGTGTCCCAAAGAGTGAATTTCAATTGTTCAGAATTTGAATTGTGGTAGAGCTTATAACATTCACATAATTGTGTTCTTTCTTCCCTATAGTGCATAATTCTAAAATGACAAACAGCAGGCTAATATTCATGAAATTGTGTTTATGCTCAACTTATTACACAGGCATTCCTGGCAAAGCAATATATCCAATAATGGTGGAAAATTCGGTAGCATTCATCTGTTAGGATCCTAAAAATTGACCTGTGACAAGGTGGTGAAGAAGAGCTGTGCAGGTTATTTCTTTGTGTTTCTCACAGCTTGCTGATCCCCAATAGCCTCAGGTCTAATAGAGGCTGAAATGCCTCCTGTGCTCCCCAAAGAGATCTTCAGCCTGGAACTCTCAGGGCCTGTTGATGGCTCCAGAGCAGGATCTTGTGCAAGGTTTCCAATAGCTGGTCTGTCAATGGCGTTTCCTATGGTGAAACTCCAAACAGGCATCACCCTCAGCATCCTGAAATCCTCTCTAAGCTCATGAACTCGAGATCAGATGTAATCTGAGAAAGCATGAAGAGAGGAGTTTAATCTATAGGAATAGCCAGTTCTTTTCCCCAAGGGCAGCAGGGAGGATAAGTCAAGCCTGGGGTAGCAGAGTCCCTCTGTTGGGATCAAGCACCCATCTACCATGGCCTGTATGTAACCTTACTCCTCCTGTTACTTCCCATTACATAGATAGGGACAGAACTCAGAGACTCAAGACAGCTCCTATCCTATGTCAATTCTTCTAGTTCAGATGACCAGTATTTTAAATATGGGTCCCACTCCAGCACACATGATTATCTGTGTTTTCAGGTTCTCTTCTCAGCCTGGGCTGACTCAGTCATCCTCCCTTTCTGCACCTCCAGAAACATCTGTCAGACTCATCTGCACCTTGAGCAATGCCTTCAATATTGCTGAAAAATGGATC
This sequence comes from Marmota marmota marmota, assembly GCF_001458135.2. Classification (NCBI taxonomy): domain Eukaryota; kingdom Metazoa; phylum Chordata; class Mammalia; order Rodentia; family Sciuridae; genus Marmota; species Marmota marmota. Next base: position 3,205,239 of record NW_025999898.1, read on the forward strand.
CAGTGGTACCAGCACAAGATGGGGAACCTTTCTAGAGTTTCCCTGACATACTACTCAAATTTGTATAATCTCTATGGCTCTGAGGTTCCTGACCTCATCTCTAGATCCAAAGATGTCTCAACCAATTCATCAGTTTTGCTCATTTCTGAGCTGCAGCCTGAGGATGAAACTGACTATTACTGTGTCATTGGACACATTAATGTTCCTCACAGGAACATAGGCAGATAGAGAAGTGGTACAAAAAAATTAGCCTGCTCAAATTTTTAGACTATACCTCTTTACCAACTTTAAATTAATATGCCTATTTAGTAAATATATATTTAAGTAACTTATATGTCAGAGTGGTGTCCTCTATATTTTCTAACCACTTTCTCAATTCTCAGGAAAACTGAAAATAAATAAACACCAAAATCAAACCAAAACCAAATAACAACAAAAAATATGATAACATTCAAACTTTTTCTTATGATCCATAAGGTGATCTGCATTTATAATGAGAGCCTGTTGAGTTCGATTTGTTCTCCTGTAAATAAAAGTAAATCAGCTTTCTTGTTGGCCATGAGCCAGAGACCCTTCCATCAGGAGGACATCTATCTACAGCATGGGCACTGCTCTTTAAGGGGCAGAGAAGATAACACCTCGCTTGTCTCCAGTTGTTTGTGCTCTGCAGTGTAACAGGGTCTCAGAGATTGAGACACTAAGATGTGAAATGGTTTGGGAAGATGGAGGCATCAGAGAAATTTCAGGTTGAGGCCCAGCCTGACTCCCTTGGTGGGTGTGTGCACCTTCAGTTTTGACTTTAAGGATTAAATGCTAGGCATTGGGATAGGGAAGTGTTAAGGAATTTAGAACTGAAACCAGCAAACTTTCTTTAGGGACCTGAGTGACTGAAGGTGAGGCTCCACCATTAATTAGAAAACTCTGAGAGTCCTCCTGGGATGTTGAGTGAAATAAGTCCAAGGATGACACTATCCTCCATGTGACACCACTCAGGATAATTTGGACTTTCTTAGGAAGGTTTTTCTCAGATCATTAAAACTGAAATCTGTCCTTCTCTCCTCTAATACCCATTGGGGGTTTCAACATTCCAGATCATAGAAGTAGAGTGTGTACCTTTAGGGAGCAGAAATTCCTACACATGTGTATTTATATGTGTATATTTGTACATATATACTCTACCTCACAACCTGGGGTCATTTTGTTTTACACAGAGAGCAAAGCAAGCTTTGGAGTGTGCTGTGGCAACTGGTACCCAGGATTTCCTTTGAGAAGTCCTATATTTTATATAAAGATATAAGTGATTAGTCATCAAGGATTCTAGTCCTAAACTTGGGCCAAATTTCTGTCAGTAGCACCTCCTTGATTACCTCTGGGTTTCAAACTGAAAAACAGAATGAAAAAAAGGCTGATTATCCATGTCCTCCACTGTCTCAAACACTCTTTTCTTATTCACCTTTGGCTACATTATCAATGCAAAAATGTCTTCAACCTACGGTGAATTGACATAATATCACTTCTCCTGTGTGCCTCATGATTGCTCTGTCTCTGCCTATGAATAATACACACTGTGTTTGGATTCTGCAATCCACTTCATGTCTATTGATCCTTTCCCAGGCTGGGCTAATCTTCCCTGATATCTGAAAACTTAGGAAAGCTGTGCCTCATTTTCTCTTCAGATTACACTCTAGTGTGGCTTCTGATTCCCTGATGAAGAATAAACCTTATCCAGTAAGATATAGTTATCCAACTCCTACCATGCTCATTTTTTTTCCTGTCAGGCCTCAAAAGTTATGCTTTTCTCTGAATAATTTTCAGGTGAAATGATGTTGGATAAGTATCAGGATTTTTTGGGCCTAGACTTTGTAAACCTACCCACCTTTAAATCCATGGAGCTCTTAACAAATGAACCTGATTAGGAACACTTCCTCTGATATAAAATTTCACAATGATTGCTTAATTGAGGAATTGTAGAAGCACTAAACAACAGTAATTTATACTCATAGCAATGTTGTTTCATATCAATACTCATTTGGAAAAAATATACAACTAGAATAATATAACATATTAAAGTCCAAATCAAATTGGTTTTGTCAGGTTTTGATATCAAAGGCAAATGAGAGCACAGAGAAGCAAGTCAAAGCAGAAAACACTCATCCTCTGATAATATTAGATTCTCATAGGGAAAACAGACATCTGAAGAAAAGACCTGAGGAGTGGGATTAGCTAGAATACAAAAGGAGACTCTCAAAAAAACAGCAACCTGATATTAAGAAAACCTGTAAGAGCAGCACAGACAGAATTACTATGACTTGTGACCCCTCCTGAACTTTAGCCTTTAAACATTGTTCAAACATTTCATAGATTGGGAAAGACCAAAGGTACCTGACTGAAGCATAGCCGAATATATACCAGGTAATTCTGAAATATGTGGTACCATAAACAGTGCATTTAGAGTTCTAGAGACCTTAGAAACTGGAAAAAGCAGTCCTCCGCACAAAAACCAGGGTTGTTTTACTTTCAGGTAAATAAAATCAGAAAGGATCATTTGTTTTTGCCAGGTTATGAGAGGGTTGAAGACCTAGGACCAGAGGCCAGCAGGGGGAGATGTTGCACTAATCATGACAGGACAGGGCTCTGCCCTAAATCAAAAAGGCTTTATTTACATCCCTGTGCAGAAGGTGTCCTGAACAAATTGTGACTTTCCTGCATCTGGGTTCCCAGGAGCCACATGAGCATTAGGATTTGACCCACACCCTTGCTTCTCATTTCATCTTTCCACCCTGTTTGAATGATAGTTTAGGCCTTCTGTCCAGGAAGAATGGAAAAATGGTCACAGTGCAGGATAAAATTTAGATAAAGAAGCAAACAAGAAGACCGGAGAGAAAATAAGAAGAAATCAGGCAAGAGTAGATCTCGATACTGAAAGTAGGAAATTAGAGCCCATTTATTTTATGGACAAAAATGCAAAAAAAATTTCTCATTATGAGTATTAGTTTACTTGGTTTTTAGTAAAACAACATAGACAACAAATGGTTCATATAAAGTAAAGAGAGGTTTATTTTGATGCATGGATTTGGAAGTTTAAGCCTGGCATGGGTAGCCAAGTGTGTTTTAGATACTTGTAAACATATGATATGATGGGGAAGGGTGAGCGAGGGAGAATGCTCACATCTTAAGCCATGAAATTTAGAGGGGGAGGGAAGAAACAGGGTTTTATATAACCACCATATTTGTGGACATACCTCCAATAAACTAAGGCTTTCCCACAAGGCCCTAACCCCTCTCACAATGTACTATCACCAGGTAGTACTTTCTGGTACTACCACCCTAAGAGGAAGCCTATATGTATAGACTTTTATAGATACTCAAAATGCACCCACAGTTTAGCAGTATGTTAGGAAGTGGAATCCATATTAGACTGAGAAAGACTTATCTTGACCAACAGAAAGGATTTGCGCTAAAAATAGGATATTATTATTATTATTATTGTGTGTGTGAAGTCTGTGAAGGAAGCTGAACATGGACTTTGAAGGGTTAGCAGATATAAGATTTATGAGAAAACATCAGATGTCATAATCAGGGAGATAGCCTCTAAGGTCTCAGAAGCGGGACTTGAGCCACTGTAGGGTAGAAAGATGAAATCACAGGACCTACCTCAATTGGACTTCAATGGGACTAATCAATACACTGCGGATTTCCATACTTTGTAGCATATATCAGTATGGTCCTTCAGGGATAAAATGCACATCCCAAATTAAACACTTACCTGAATCAAGCAGTATCACCTGTACACACAAGGGAGCTGCTTTTGCTTTGCTGACATGAGCTCCTGGTACCCCTGAATCTTCTTTGTTCCCAGGTTTCCTAGTCCTCATTTTACCTCTGGCTCCTTATTGCCAAGTGGACATCACAGGAGAAAACTATTTATTAATGTTTCCATGAGAATGTCTGAACAATTTCAGAGGTATACTGGGCTCACTCTAGAAGTTAGGATTATTTGCTGGTCACTGTGATTTCCTAATTCATCTGTATTTAAATATGTGTTAGATACATTAACCTATTGTTTTTCCTGTTTTTACATTGCATCTGAATAATTTGTAATTTTCTTTCAGTGAGTTTTAGTGTAAATTAAAAAAAACCTGATATTATTAATGTTTTTATGTATTAAAAGTAGAATTTCTATTTCTTTGTCATTAAACTTTCAGATCGTCCTCTTTATCTTTGCATTACAAACACACATAAACAAATCTATGTATAGACCCTCTGTCAGATCCTTTTGACTACAGACCATAACCAACTTTAATGTGAAGCATTATTTCTATCATGAGTAGTTCTCTTCAAACACACACACACACACAACTGTGACTGATTTGGAAGTAAAAAATAATAACAATGAAAATATAATAAAATAATTATGAGCAATTTAGAAATTCTATTTTAGTTTGAAGTTATGACCACCATTTTAAAGAAGGAAATCGTACTTCAAAAGGGAATTGAAGGAGTTTCATTCTGAACTCCCTAAGTATCCTCATTTATTATTTCTAATCATCTTCAAAAGTGCAAGTGTCTTAAAATGGTAGAGATGTTCACATTAATTTGATCATAAGTATTCTTAATTTTGTTGAAGTATGTGGAACATGGTTTTATTTATTTTTCTTATTTTTGAACCTGGGAAGAATCTCATACTTTATGTCAAATGCTGTACTTAATATGTGTGCTAAATCCATGTAACTGATGACTTCTTAGAGTGGAGGCAGATGGCTTCCTAAACCTTGTGCTGCTGCTGTGAGTGTCTGCAATCTCAACCTGGGGCTCTACTGAGGCTGCTTGAGACAGTTACCACACTCAGTCAGTGGGAGACCTCTGTCTCTGGACCTGGCTATGGAGCTCCCCACAATTCTGGCTGTGGAGGGTCAAAATGGGATCAGTGCTGAAGAAAAAGGGCCTGAGAGTTAACTCAAGGGGAACAACACTCATTTACTGTAGAGGAAAGAATTATTCACCAGGAAGGCCTAGGTTTGTGATAAAATAGATGAACTAGATAGACATGGAGAGTTCACCCTTGTTTTCATTCCATCTCTGACTTTCAAAAGATGAAATTTGTGCCTGGATTGAAGAAGTGTGAGGAAGCTGATCTCATGAAAGGCATTAACTAAGACTCTCATGTCTCAGTTCCCTATAGTCACTGGTCTATGTGAGTCCCCAGGACCTGCTTTTTTCATTATCTCCTTCAGGGGACACCAGGCTGAACACTGGGGCAGGAAGAGAAAGGAAGTTTGATTTGCATGAAAAACCTGAGTCTGAAGAGGCCTTAAAATGCCAAACTCAAAGTGAGGAGTTTGAGGACACTAAGTGCTTGTGAAGATCCCCACCATGGCCTGGATGATGGTTCTACCGTTGTTCCTCTCTTATGGTTCAGGTCAGGGGAGGGTAACTGAATCCTGGGGTTGCCTACATATAAGCACTGTTTTAGGAGGACCTCTCTTAACAATAATAACTGTCTTTCTTATTACTTTTAGTGGTGGATTGTCAGACTACTGTGATCCAGGAGCCCTCACTCTCTGTGTCTCCAGGTGGGACAGTGACAATCACCTGTGGGCTTAGTTCTGGGTCAGTCTCTACAGGTCACTACCCAGGCTGGTACCAGCAGAATCCAGGACTTGCTCCTCGCCTACTTATCTACAACACAAACAACCGCTTCTCTGGGGTCCCTGATCGATTCTCTGGTTCCATCATTGGAAACAAAGCTGCCCTCACCATCACAGGGGCTCTGACTGATGATGAGGCTGATTATTACTGCTCACTCTATATGGGTAGTGGCATTTACACAGTGATCTAAACCAATGGGGAAGTACAACCAAAACCTCTTCATGTGCTCAGCATGTCTCATACTTTACAGAGTGGAGAGAGATTCGAAAGATGAAAATTTTCAGCACTTTCATGGGAAGATGCTGCTGTTGCTGCATGACTCCTTGTCCTACCAGTGGATCATGCCATGTGCCTCAACCTGTCTCATTTCTCAGTGTGTATCCTCCTACACTAGGTTTCTACTCTCCCTCTTTGGTTGGGAGGAGGAGCAGAGGAGCTCTTCTCCAAATAGGTATCCATCAGGAAGATTCAGAGAATCCTCCCCTACCTTAAAGACTCTTCTCACTCCAAATACTAACAAATGATGGTTAGTGTGTTCTCATACATTGATTTGATTATGGAGATCAAATTATTTCTCACTTTGCTTTTAAATTATAACAGCAAAATTGCTTATATATTTTTATGATTAAAACATAATACAATTTTGCTTTTCTAATTATGTTATGAATTTAGTTGTGGTGATTTATGGTTAATATGCAGTCAGAAACACCATCCATATCTAAATTATTCACATATAAAAATTTCAATTCATTGCAAGGAACAATGATATAATTTCAAACGTCAGCCACAAGATGGGATGTATATCTGCAAAAGTTCATTGTGAGAATATTTTCAGTGGGTCATATGAATATCTGTATATTTTAGTGGGTCATATGAATATCTAGTATATGCATTACTAGAAATTCCCATAGAAGTCTGACTTCCAAACACTTTTGTATCATCTGTTGGGTTGACTCTTCTGAGGAAGGACACAAAGGAGCAGGACTGAAGGTTATACTTGGACACAAACAGGCCTTATTGCACTCAATGTTGACCAAACAGGTAAAGGAGATATGTTTGAAAATTCAGTATGAGGTAGTTTTTTGCTTTATCATTAGAAAATGATATTATAAACTATTATGTTGAAGTAATACACAATGAGAAAAAAGGAAACTCTATATAGGGTAAGTTCCTGATATGTGTTTATTTATTATTGCTATCTTATGTTGCTCTTGCTTTTGAAAATCTACTTTTAACTTTTTGTAGTTTAAATAAATAATACAACTGCTAAAAAGTCCTCATGAGTACAAATGGACCACACCACAATGCAGACTCACAAACCAGTTTCTCCAGTACATTTGCTAGTCTGCAAGCAGTAATTTGGTGGAACTCTCAGTCTTCAAAACATATAACCTCCTGGCAAACCTGAAAGTTTTCCCTCCTTGTAGAGATTATATCAGCTAGAGTCTGTGGCATCTCCATATAGCACTAAAATTAGCTGGTGTGCTGATGCATTCTGGAAGAAACAGGACTAAGTTATGTGTTCCCAGTGGATGCAGATTTGTGGTCAGGGTCTGTGGTTGTATCAATGGGTGAGTAGGGCACATGATTCCTTCAATGCCTTCAGTTGCTGGGTAAACATGAAGTGATGATACGAAATCATAAAATAATATATTTTATTTCAGTGCCCACTTGAGATGTGGTCTATATAATAATGGTCTTTGAGATATGTTTACTTAATCTAAATTAACTCATATAGAAGGTGGTATCAAGAAAGAAATATAGTAATACCTATTATCTCTAAGAATAATTGCTCTTTCTTTAATTTTCTTTTTGTCATTCTGTGTATGCTCACACATATGTGTTTGTATGGCAGATTGTATAAGTAAATATACTACCTACATTTAAATATACTCATACATATATGTATGTTATATTTGGATTATTAATTTTATAAAAAATCTTATGGTAAATTTTTACAAATTTATATCAATCAACCAAACAAGAATTCGTTTTCCCCATTTTTCCCTTAAATTACTTTTCTCTCTAAACTGACTTTTTTTTAGTTTAAAAACTGTAAAAAGCAGATGCAATTGTTAGATAATGATTTAGGAGGAGATAAAATGGAAAAAAGCCAGAGGAGAACAGACACCTTCAGATCACATTTCTGACACCTGTGACAGGAGCAGGGGAAGAAAGGATTGGGTAGGAGGATCCTCTGACCACAGGCAGGGCTGAGAGTCTCTGCTGGCTGAGTGGCTCCTGGAACCTGGGTACCCATCAGAGAGACACTAGTTCCCACAGTAGGATCCTGGACTAGTTACCTCAGAAATTAACATTGCCTGGAGCTAACTAAGGGCAGAGAACTGACATCAAATTTTGTTTCCATGAGGGATCCCTTGTAAGACCTGTGATGGGTACTTCCTGGTTGCTCCAACAGCTTTGGTGATGCATTCAACTTCAGGACAGCAGTTGTGCCTATTCCCTTCTCTGTACTCCCCTATCTGAACCCAACATGAAGTCGAGGTTGAGTTCTTTCAGGGCTTTTGAGTCCTTTCTATCTGTAGGCCCTGCAACCACTGAGATACCCTGCTTCCCTAACTTGCATGAGGAAAATGTTCCTCAGGCCTGGAGTGTCGTTTTGGGCCATCTCCTCTCCCCATGTGTCTGACTTCTGCTGTTCCCATAACCTGGGGCCACTACTTGAATTCTCTAGGTATCTCTAGTGTCTGATGCATGTGAGACACCTTATTTATGCTTAAAGAATTAATTAGTGGAAAAAGAAATGAGAGACTCATCTAATTCCCCTATTAGATGTTAATTTCAATTTAGCATTATTCCTATGGGAGGGAAATAAATTCCTGAAGCACTGTTTGTTCTCTGAACTTTCTAAATAATTTCTATCTTTTGATACCACTGTCACAATGTGACAAATGTACAAAAAAATCTCCTTCATCCTTCTCTTCCACCTGGCCTCTCCTTTGTGAATCTGAAAACAGGTGTTGCCTTTCTAACATCTTGTTCTATGGACTACCTGCTGCTCTCCCACATGAGGTACTTTAGGCCCAGGAGCACAGTAACAGGCACTTGACATTTCACCCCTTTTCTATTTCTTCTGCTCTCATCTTACCACACATACCCACGAACCCCCCTGCCAGTACTCTTTTTCCCAATTTTGTCATATAATTTCCCCAGAGCTGATACTCTAATACAAGATATAATGATGTGCATGGTCCAGATTAAACATGTTTCAGTCAATACAGACATTATTTTAGGAAAATAAACAGATGTACAGAGTCCATGCACATGGACATTGGTGTGGTCCCAGCCATCGTTTCCTCTAAACTTTAATTACTAAGTAAGCTAGTTCATCATTCCACCCTCCCTGGGTGAGGGATCAGAAACTGTGAGTACACATGGGGAAGATACAGGAAATAGGGACATTTGCATGAGCAGCCCCAAACTCTGGGAGACCAATGGAGCTGGTATAAGAGGTCTAGGGCAGTGGAGCTTTTAGAGTGAGGCCTAAGACACAGGAGCTTTTTCTACCATGACCTGGACTCTTTTCCTCCTTCCAGTCTTCTCTCAATGCTCAGGCAGGTATAGGCTGCCGCAGTCTGGCTGGGCACAAAATCACGAGCCACTCACAGCCTTGTAGATACAAACAGCAACTCTTTATTTCCAAACTCACACTGGCACTCTTCACACATGTTCTGGGAGAATCCACCGGCACTCTACACGCACGTTCTGGGAGAATCCACTCCTCCACCAGGCTCTGCATCCCAAATACTCTCTGAATCCTGCGAGAACTCAATGGGAACTCAAGGAGCGCGTGCCTGGAGGCAGCAGGATACGCCCTATTCCCAGCAGGATACACCTTAAACCTGGAACCGCCCTAAACCTGTATCGCCCTAAACCCGGATCCACCCTGAACCCGGATCCGCCCTGGTCCTTGAGCAGGGTCACCTTTCTCAAACATTCATGCAATGTCACTGCAAATGACCTGGGTCCAAGGCAAGCCCATTTCCACAATGGAGAGTCTTCCCTCTAAGCAACATGGGGTAGGCTGACAAGGAAATTGCCATGCATCATTCCTACTTGGCTATGGCTCTCAGCATCTCCCCCCTTCTGATTAATTAAACAACAAGCAATGTGGCTAAGGGACCATGCCTGTTAGGTTGTCCAATTCAACATATGGTACTTACCCGTCATCAGATGAACTGACTTCTAGGTGTCAGCCTCCTGTCTTAGGTTGATACCACTGCAATTGGATCATATCCGTCACTGACTACCAGTCCAGCATATAGCCATACTTGTGGATAGGCCTATGCACCAGTGGGGGTTGAGGTTCTTTGCCTCACCTCTGTTGGCCCCCAAATTTGGTCTTTGCGCCAGTGGGGTATGAGGTTCTTTGCCTCACTTGTTGGCCCCCAAATTTGGCCTTGGTGCCAGTGTGGGGGGGGTGAGGGTCTTTGCCTCACCTCTGTTGGCCCCCAAATTT
>NW_025999898.1:3217209-3219257 GCF_001458135.2 Marmota marmota marmota
AGTAAACAAACAGATCTGTTAACCACCTTTAAAAACAATCCTTAACAGCTGTTTACCTAATTTAAATTAAACCATTTAAATCACGTGAATAAAAAAATTTGGATCCATTTTTTCATGAGCGCTCCTCATATATGAAATATGGAAATACGCACATACAGACATACAACACAAAACACAAGAGTGCACACAAATGTACAACACATAAGACAATAGTAAAGGCCTTGTAGCTTTACACAGGTGAAATTTCCATTGCGATGTTTAAAAACTCCACAATGAATACAAGTGATACATAGTCCAGGCAAAATTTGGGGGCCAAATTTGGGGGCCAACAGAGGTGAGGCAAAGAACCTCAACCCCCACTGGTGCATAGGCCTATCCACAAGTATGGCTATATGCTGGACTGGTAGTCAGTGACGGATATGATCCAATTGCAGTGGTATCAACCTAAGACAGGAGGCTGACACCTAGAAGTCAGTTCATCTGATGACGGGTAAGTACCATATGTTGAATTGGACAACCTAACAGGCATGGTCCCTTAGCCACATTGCTTGTTGTTTAATTAATCAGAAGGGGGGAGATGCTGAGAGCCATAGCCAAGTAGGAATGATGCATGGCAATTTCCTTGTCAGCCTACCCCATGTTGCTTAGAGGGAAGACTCTCCATTGTGGAAATGGGCTTGCCTTGGACCCAGGTCATTTGCAGTGACATTGCATGAATGTTTGAGAAAGGTGACCCTGCTCAAGGACCAGGGAGGATCTGGGTTTAGGGCAGATCTGGGTTTAGGGCGGATCAGGGTTTAGGGCCATCTGGGTTTAGGGCGGTTGGTTCCAGGTTTAAGGTGTATCCTGCTGGGAATAGGGCGTATCCTGCTGCCTCAGGCGCCCGCTCCTTGAGTTCCCGTTGAGTTCTCACAGGATTCAGAGAGTATTTGGGATGTAGAGTGCCGGTAGATTCTCCCAGAACATGTGTGTAGAGTGCCGGTGGATTTTCCCCAGAATCTGGGTCCAAGGCAAGCCCATTTCCACAATGGAGAGTCCTCCCTCTAAGCAACATGGGGTAGGCTGAGAAGGAAATTTTCATGCATCATTCTTACTTGGCTATGGCTCTCAGCAATAGGCCTCAGAGACCTAGGGCAGGCCCCTCGCCTGAGTCATTCCCCTCTCCCTCAAATAAACACGTAACTGACCCCTGCCTCTGCCCTTCATTGTGATGGGCCTGTGCTTGCAGGTTCCCTCTCTTTTCCTGTGCTGACACAGCCACTTCCCTGCTCTGCATCTCTAGGATCAACAGGCAGACTCACCAGTACTCTGAACAGAGACCTGCTTTTGATAGAAAAATACATGTAGTCATAGTAGCAGGACATGTATCTGAGCACCACTCAGACAACCTTGTATCTGAGTCAGACTCAGACAAACAGCTGGGGTCTGGGTTCCTCAACTGGATTTCTGGATACAGGATGTCTCAACCAATGTAGTGTATTTGTAAATCTCTGGCTTCCAGTCTGAGGATGAGAACAATTATTACTGTACTGGATATGAAATTAGTACTATGACAATAAAAAAACCATATTAGGTAATAGGACATGTCCCTCATCTGTAAAGGTTTCAAGTTTATGTCATTTTACTATGGAGGTCAAGAACCTCACTGTTTATAAAATAACACATCATATTCTGGTTTACATTAGTGGCATGCCGTAATTCTCTCCCATTACATAATGCCCAGAGGAACACTTATACACTGAATTCTGAAATTGCATTATCTTTACATAATATCATTGAGTTAAACATGTAAACATTCCTGTTGTCTCTGCAGATTGACATGTAAGAGCTGGTGTTATTTTTCTTTCTATTTGCTTTTTTAAATTCTTTAATTTTTGTATATCTATGCAGTAATCCAGAGACAGGCCTTAGAGAATGGGTGAGCTCATGCTCGCTGAGCATATGTCATTATTCCTTTTGATTTACACATTACGTTAAGACATCTGGATTTCACAAAGAATATATATATATATATATATATATATATATATATATATATATATATATAT
>NW_025999898.1:3220728-3223323 GCF_001458135.2 Marmota marmota marmota
ATATATATATATATATATATATATATATATATATATATATATATATATAATCTTAAGGCATCTGGATTTCACAGTGAATATACAGTTTCAATATAATACATTTATTTTCACTTCAATGTCCTTGTGGAATATTTAAACCATCCCATAGCTGTGTAGCACATTTCATTGAAACTTTAATATGCACAGACAGATGAGATTTAGTGTTATTTCATATGCTTATAGTTTTTATTAGTTGTTATTAGATATGCATTAAAGTAAAGCATATTTTGACATATTTTTCATACGTGGGATACAATCCATTACATTTTGATCCCATTCTTGTGGTTGAACATGATGTGGAGCTATAGTGGTCATTTATTAATTTATGAACACAGGGAAGTTATGTCCAACTCATTCTGCTGTCTTTCCTATTCTTATTACCTCCTTTCCCTTCATTCCGTATATCTAATACAATGAAGTTCTATACTTACCCCACCTACTATCCCTTCCTATGGGTTAGTAACCCACATGAGAGAGATTTGGCATTTGGCTTTTTGTAACTGGCTAATTTCACATAGCATGATAGTCTCAAGTTTCATCCATTTACCTGCAAATGCTGTAATTTCAAATTTTAAGGCTAAGTAATATTCCATTGTGTATATGTGCCACATTTTCTTTGTCCTTTCATCTGTTGAAGGACAGCTAGTTTGGTCTCATACTTTAGCTATTGTGAATTGAGCTGCTATAAACATTGATGTGGCTGCATCACTGTAGTATGCTGATTTTAAGTGCTTGGGGTATAAACTTAGAAAGAGATATCTAGGTCAATGGTGGTTCCATTCCATGTTTTTGTGAGGAACCTACAGATTGCTTTCCAGAGTTGTTGCAAAGATTTGCAGTTTCATCATCATGTGCTTATTTTCTATTGGCAATACAGATTGTTTCATGTTGCTGGGTCTAATGGAAATACAAATGCAACAAAGTAAAATTAATCCTCCTATCTCTCACTATGCACAATTCTTAAAGTAAAATGGATCAAGTACCTAGGAATTAAACCAAAGACTCTGTGTCTAATGGAAGAAAAACTAGGCCCTAATCTTCATCATGTGGGATTAGGCCACAACTTCCTTAATAAGACCCTATAGCATAAGAATTAAAACTAAGAATCAATAAAGAAGATGGAATCAAACTAAAAAGTTTCTTCTCAGCAAAAGAAATAATATGTGAGGTGAACAGAGAGCCTACATGCTGGGAGCACATTTTTATCACTCACACATCAGATAGAGCACTAATCTCTAGGGTATATAATGAACCCAAAAAGCTAAACACCTAGAAAACAAATAACCCAATCAACAAATGGCCAACAATCTGAACAGACACTTCTCAGAAGAGGTTATAAAATCAATCAACAAATGAATGAAAAAAAATGCTCATCATCTCTAGCAATCAGAGAAATCAGAGAAATGCAAATCAAAACTACTCTAAGATATCATCTCACTCCAGTCAGAATGGGAGCTATTATGAAGAAAAACAACAATAAATGTTGATGAGGATGTGAGGAAAACGTACACTCATATATTGCTAGTGGGACTGCAAATTAGTGCAGCCAATATGGAAACTAGTATGGAAATTCCTTGGAAATCTGGAAATGGAACCATAATTTGACCCAACTATCCCTCTCCTCAGACTATATCCAAAGGAATTAAAAACAGCGTACTACAGGGACACAGCTACATTAATGTTTACAACAATAAATTCATCAGTGGATGAATGGATAAATATATGTGGCATATATACACAATGGAATTTTACTCAGCAACAAAAGAGGATTAAATTATGGCATTTGCAGGTAAAATGGATGGTTTTGGAGAAGATGATGCTAAGCGAAGTTAGCGAATGCCTAATGTTTTCTCTGATATAAGGAGGTTGAGGCTTCGCTCCGGGCAGAGAAGCTGATTGTGTAATCAGCAGTGGATTGTAAGTACCCGAGGCAAAGAAAGCTCAGTGCGCCCCGCCTTTTTTTCTTTTTTTTTCTTTTTCTTTGAATATTTTTTATACAGGGAGAGTTTGTGGATTGGGAGTGTTGGCGGGGCTGTGGTTTCTGTGCTGAAAATCCGCTCCGTGGGAGCCTCCATTTGCTTTCTGCTTGTTGTCTTGATGGCTCTGTATACATTGTCCAGCAGCAGCATCTAGAGGTTGGAGCTGGGCTGCGTGCCGAGCCCTGTCCTCTGAAGGCTGGACTGCAGCCTCGAGCGCCTCGGTGGCCTGTTTGCCGCTGCACTTTCTGGCAGAGCCTGCTCTGGGGTCATTCTGCACCCCCCTGCCAGGGGACCCGTGCTCTGGAGGAGGGGGACAGAGAGCCGCGGCGGCAGCCGCTTGGGCCCCAGGGGCCGGGCACCGGGCTGAGGAGCTGCGGAGGCCAGGGCGGCTCTGCTACGGTCGCAGACGAGCGCAGAGGCGACGGCGGCAGGGTTTCATTTCTAGAAATCTGGACTGGAAACAGAAGCAGAAGTTTGTATAATCCCAAGAACTTGCTTATGTCAGGAAGCTGTAAGGGCAACATGAATATCATTGAGGAGATCTAACATGGTGGCAGGCACAGAGAGATCAAGTCTC
>NW_025999898.1:3228535-3257821 GCF_001458135.2 Marmota marmota marmota
TTCCCTGAAGACCTTAAAAGAGCGTACTACAGGGATACTGCTACATCGATGTTCATAGCAGCACAATTCACAATTGCTAGACTGTGGAACCAACCCAGATGCCCTTCAATAGATGAATGGATAAAAAAAATGTGGCATTTATACACCATGGAGTATTACGCAGCACTAAAAAATGACAAAATCATAGAATTTGCAGGGAAATGGATGGCACTAGAGCAGATTATGCTTAGTGAAGCTAGCCAATCCCTAAAAAACAAATACCAATTGTCTTCTTTGATATAATGAGAGCAACTAAGAACAGAGCAGGGAGGAAGAGCAGGAAGAAAAGATTAACATTAAACAGATACATGAGGTGGGATGGAAAGGGAGAGAAAAGGGAAATTGCATGGTAATGGAGGGAGACCCTCATTGTTATACAAAATTACATATAAGAGGTTGTGAGGGGAATGGGAAAATAAACAAGGAGAGAAATGAATTACAGTGGATGGGGTAGAGAGAGAAGATGGGAGGGGAGGGAGGGGGGATAGTAGAGGATAGGAAAGGTAGCAGAATACAACAGGTACTAATAGGGCATTATGTATAAATGTGGATGTGTAACCGATGTGATTCTGCAATCTGTATTTGGGGTAAAATTGGGAGTTCATAACCAACTTGAATCTAATGTATGAAATATGATATGTCAAGAGCTTTATAATGTTTTGAACAACCAATAAAAAAATAAATTTAAAAAAAAGGAGGTTGAGTCATAGTGCCGTAGGGAGGGGGAGCATGGGAAGATTAGATGAAATGTAGATAGGGAAGAGGGTTGGGAGGAAAAAGGAGGAGGAAGAAGGTTAGTAAGAATGGTGGAATGTACTCCCATTTTTTGAACAACCAATAAAAAAAAGAATGGTGGAATGTGATGGACATCATTATCCAAAGTACATATATGAAGACTCAAGTGGTGTACAAACAGAGATATGAAAAATTGTGTCATATATGTGTAATAATTATATTGAAAAAAGTAAATGTGTAAAGACATGAATTGGTGTGAACATACTTTATAGAAAGATATGAAAAATTGTGCTGTGTATATGTAATAAAAATTGTAATTCATTCCACTGTTATGTATTTAAAAAATAAAATCAATAAAAAAGGGTTCAAGTATTTTGAGTTAATTTTTGGAGATAAAATTAGAGAAAGGATCATCTTTGTGTACACTCATGAAGAAGAGGAAAATAATATTTTCTGATCTGCAATGGAGTAGGGAAGAATTTTTGTCTTACTCTTTCTGAATTGAAGGAAAATTGGAGCTTGACCTTTGGAAAAAAGAGAATCTGCAGGAAATCAACAGTCATTTTACTTAAGAGAACTACATGAAGGTGGAAAATCAATTTTCATCAAACCTACAGAAAACCACAAAAGGACATAAATTGCCTATTCCTCACTGGTAGAAGAAATAAGGATGAAAGGAATGAAGAAATGAAGGAAGAAATAATGAAAATAAAATTTAATACATTAAAGTTTTAAAAATTTTAATGACTTCATAATGCACAGATTCTAGTAAAATTTATTTTATAATTATCTATTAATCAGAAAATGTAAGTTTTTTTTTCAAATTTCTACACTATTCCTTTCCAAATATAAATATATATACATATATTAAGCAATGTACACAATTTATTTTATCACAGAAATAAACATAATTGCTTGATTTTATCTGGTCTATATTTAATTACAAATTTTGCTGGAGTTGAAAAGTAGCCACCCACTGTGTGATGAGTTACATTCTTAAGTATGGAAGTTTCTAGGCTGTAGAATGGCACTTGTTGCCTATCTTGGGATTTGGAACTGTCAAAATTATGAAAAAATATTTAACATCTCTAGCAGTTATAGAAATTACAATTAAAACTACATTTAGATTTCATATCACTCCAGTCATCATGCAACTTTGATGATGGAAGAATACAGGCAAGAATCAATGTTATTGACGATGTGGAGAAAAGGTACACACATTGCTGGTGGAATTGCAAATTGGTGCAACTACTCTGGTAAAATGTATGGAGATTCCTCAGAAAATTTGGGATGGAACCACCATTGACCTGGCTATCCTACTCTTTGGTCTATACCCAAAGATCTTAAAATCAGTATGCTATCATTATGCAGCCATATCAATGTTTATAACAGTTCAATTCACAATATATACACTATGGAAACAGACTATGTGCCCTAAATCAGATAAATGAATAAAGAAAATGGGGTGTACATACACAATTGAATATTATTTTCCATAAAGAGAAGAAAATTTTGGCATTTATGGATAAATGGATGAAACTGGACACCATCATCTTAAGTGAAATGAATCCTTCCTAAAAACAGAAAGGCTGAATGTACCCTCTGATATGTGAATGCTAACTCAAAATAAGGGTAAGGGGTGAGGAAGAATAAAAATACTTCAGATTAGATAAAGGGAAATGAAGGGAAAGGATGAGGAATGGAAATAGAAAAGATAGTAGAATGAATTGGACATAGTTTCCTATGTGTATATATGAACAAATGACCAATGTAATAATACATCCTGTACAACCAGAAGAATGGGAAGTTACACTTTATATATGTATAATATGTGAAAATACATTCTTGTCATCTATAACCAATAAGAACAAAGAAAAAGTCAAATAAAAAGTTTTTAAAAATTTAGAATATAATTTAATTCCTCAGCTGGAAACATGAATCATGTTTAAAAAATATGAACAAAAGCTGATATTCATGCCCACACTACCTGCATATATCACAGTGACTAGCATAATGCATTTTCATCCATGATTGAAAACATTCATGAATCCTTTCAGGGTCTCCAGTGTTATATGGCTCTCTTCTGTAGGCTAAGTGGCTTCTGTAATCTGGGTGCTCACGTTCCCACAGAAAGAACCTGCACTAGTTAACCCAGATGTCAGAATTTCCTGAGCCAGCCAAGGACAGAGGCCTGACATCGAATGTGGTACTCCTGTAGGATACCCTGTAAAATTTGTGAAGGGTGCTTCCTGGGCTGCTACAATGAGCTTTGATGATGCATTCACCCTTAGGACAGGGGTTGTGCCTATTCCCTTCATTGAACTCCTCTACCTGAACCAACATGAAGTTAAATTTGAGTTCTTTCAGGGGTATTTAGTCCTTGCTATCTGGAAGCCCTGCAACTACAGAGATAAACCATTTTCCTACTCTGTATAAGGAGGAGGTCCTCAGGCCTGGAATATCCTTTTGGGCAATCCATACCCTCCTGTGCCTGATTCCCGCTGCTCTCAACCTGGGACCACTCCTTGAATTCTCTACATATCTCTAGTGTCTGATGCACGTGAAACATCTCATTTATTGTTAAAGAATAGATGAGTGAAGGAAGAAATAATTGACTCATCTAAGTCCCCTAGTAGTGGTTAATTTATTATTATTGCTATGGTAGGGGCATGAATCCTTGTAGCACTGTTCATCTCTAAAATTGCTAAATATTTTCCAGCTTTTAATACCATGGTCACAATGTGCCAAATATACAACAAACAACCACTCTTACCCACTCCTCCACCTGGATGCACTGTGTGAATCTGAACACAGGTGTTGCCTTTCCTTCATCTTGTTCTATGGACTACATAATCTTCTCCCACTTGATGTTCATTGTGTCACACCTACTCTTGACATTTCATCTCTTTCCTATTTCCTCTGATCTCATCTTTCACAATTCACCAACAAATGCCTTCTGCCCTGTATCTTTGTCTCAATTTTGTTGTAAAATTTCCTCAGAGCAGATGCTATAAAATTAGATATTAAAATGGGCACAGTCCTGGTTAAACATGTTCTGGTCAATAGAAATATCACCTTAGGAGCCTAAACAATGTACAAAATGGCTAGATTTCCATGCATATGCACTTTAGTGTGGTCCTAGCAGTCATTTCCTCCTAAGCCCCATGTATTAAATAAGCTAGTTCATCATGCCACCCTCCCTGGGTCAGCGACCCAGACACTGTGAGTTCACATGGGCTAGAGACAGGGGTATGGACACATTGCATGAGAGGCTCCAACTCTGAGAGGCCAATGGAGCTGGAATAAGAGAGGCTTGTGTTAGTGGATCTATCAAAGTGAGGCCTAAGAACAGGCTGAGTACACAATGGCCTGGACTCCTTTCATCCTTCTGCTCCTCTGTCAATGCAGAAATAGGTACAGGCCTCAGAGTCCCACAGCAGACTACTGACCTTACTCATGACCTTCTGCCTTGAAGAATTCCCAAGTCAGTGACCCCTGACTCTGCCTTCATTGTGATGGGTCTATGCTTGTAGATTCTGTCTCTTTGCCTATGCCAACATGACCATTCCCCTTCTCTGCATCCCGCGGTCAACACCCAGACTCACCTGCATTCTGAACAGGTGGTAGAATAAACTATGGGAGGGGTACTAGCAAGACTTGTATCTGAGCACTCCTCTTCAGATTCAAACACCTGGGGCCTGAATTTCCAAGTTGAATTTCTGGAGAGAAAGATTTCTCAACAAATAAAATTATTTATAAAACTCTGGGCTACAGTTTGAGAACAAGGCCAATTATTACTGTCCTGTATATGAAATTAGTGTGTCAGTGAAAAAACCAGGTGAGCAAGTGGGTAAAAACACTCATCTGTAGAGGTTTCAGGTTTATGTCACTTTACTATGGTAGTTAAGAACCTCATTGTTTATAAAATGAGACATCAGATTTTGATTTACATTAGTGGCACACCATAATTCACTCCCATTATACAATGCTCATAGAAACTGTAAAAACAAAAACCAAAAAAATCACAAAAATTTATATTAATACTAAAAATAATAAAATTGTATATTATCACCAGTAAAGTAAGTAAAGCACAGAAGTTGTAACTCATCAAGATGGTAATCCATAATATCAGTATATCTTAATATATAACATTTTATTCAAATTTCAAATTTTGCATAATTATGTATATGTAATAAATTTCATCATTGACAAGTGTCTATCCATCAGCCTCAGATTTTCAACTTGCAAATTAGACACTAAATTCCGTAAATTGACTTTCTTCAAAGAGGATTATTGAGTTAAGCATGTAAATATACCTGATCTCTCTGCAAATCGACCTGCAAGGTCTTGTTTCATTTTCTTTTACTTGCCATTTTTTTTTAACTCCTTAATCATAGGCCATTTAAAGTATCTATGTGAATAGGAGAATTCAGACATTCTTCTCCAAGTGGAAGCAGTATAATTAGATTTTTAAAAATATGTTTTCTTTCCCTCTGTAAAATATTTTTAAACTTAATTTCAATATTCCAAAGCCTTAGAACATAACAATAAAAATGTTTTATTTTACTTATGTCATAATATCAAGCCTGGTTAAAAGAATAGTTTGCATTTAAAATACTCCATCTCAGTAACCTTAGATCCTGCATTTGTGTTTAAATTAATGAAGAAAGGAATTGTAATCATAGGCTAATATCCTCATTACATGGTTTATTCTTCCTATGAATAATTAGTGTATGCATGGTTTTATGCAGTAATCCACAGATTGATCTAAGTGAATGGGTAAGCTCATGCTAATTGAGCATAAGTCATCATTCATTTTGATTTCTGGGTCACCTTCAGGGACCTTGATTCATACTGAATATTTGGTATGCATTTATTTTCACATCAATGTGTTTGTGGAATATTTAAATCATCCCATAAATGTGTAGCTCATGTTATTGCTACTTTAATATGCACATTCTAATAAGATGAGATTTAGTATTAATTCATGTGCTTATTTTCTTTTTATATTTGTTGTTTTCAGATATCCATGACAATAGCATATATTTTGACATATACATACATGGGGTGCAACCCATTACACTTTTGATCCTATTCTTGTGGTTAAATATGATGTGGAGTTACACTGGTCATTTATGTATGTATGAACAAAGGAAATATAAGTCTGATTCATGCTACTGTGTTTTCTAATCTCAACTCACCTCCCTTTCCTTTATTCCCCTTTGTCTATCTAATGAACTTCAATACTTCTTCCTACTTTCATTTGTTCTAGGTTATCATCCACATATCAGAGAGAATATTTGGCCTTTGCTATTTTGGGGGACTGGCTTGTTCCACATAGCACAATAGTCTCCAGTTCAATCCATTTACCAGTAAATGCCATAATTTCATTTCTTTTCATGGCTGTGTAATATTTTATTTTGTATATATACCACATTATATTTACTGACTCATCTGTTGAAAGGTACCAATACAGGTTCCATAGCTTGGCTATTGTGAATTGAGCTACTATAAATATTTATGTGGCTATGTCACTATAGTATGCTGATTTAGGGTCCTTTGGATATATACCAAGAAGTGGGATACCTGTGTTAAGTGGTGGTTGCATCCAGGTTTTCTAAAGAATCTTCATACTGCTTTCCAAAGTGGTTGCACCAGTTTTCAGCTTCACCATCATGTGCTTATTTTCTATTGGCAATTTTCTTTCTGAAACCTTGGCAATTTTATATAATTTGTTTTCTGTTGCTTGATTCAAATATTCTGGGTTAATGTTTGGAGATAAAATTAGACAAAAGAATAATCAAAAGTATACTCTATATGTGCTGATTGACTTGGGTACACTCATGAAGAAGAGGAGAATTAAACTTCCTAATCTTTCATGGAGTAGAGAAGATCTTTTCATCTTGCTCTTTCTGAAATTAAGGGCAATTGAAGCTTGTCCTGTGGAAGAAAAAATCTGCAGGAATTTAACAGTCATTCCAGTTGAGAGAACCATGTGAAGGTTGAAAAATAAATTTTTATTAAAACTATAGAAAATCTCAAGGGAACCTACAATTGTCTATTCCTCACAGAGGAAAGGATGAAAGAAGGAAGAAAGGAGAAAACTGATTAGAATTTAATATATTAAATTTTTATAAATTTGAATGACTTGAAAATGTGTGCATTCCATGTATAATGTATTTTTAAATAATCTATTAATCAGAAAATATAGCACATATTCTAATCTCTCTATTATCACTTTCATTGTACACAATTTCTATTCACATAGAAACAAACACAATTGCTTGATTTTTAATATTTTCTATATTTAATTATGAATTATGTTGGAGGTGAACAATAACAATGTAACATGGGATAAGTTACATCCCTTAGTATGGAAGTTTCTAGGCTCCAGAATAACACTTGTTACTTATCTTGGGATCTGGAACTATTACAATTATTAAAAAAATTCAATATCTCTTTCAGTTAGAGAAATTCAAATTAAATCTGCACTGAGATTCTCTCTCATTCCAGTCACATTCGCAGTTATCAAGAATACAAGCAACAATCAATGTTAGTGAGGATGTGGGGGAAAGGCACACTCATACATTGCTGGTGGAACTACAAATTGGTGCAACTGCTCTGGACAGCAGTATGGAGATCCCTCAGAAAACTTGGAATGGATCTACCATTTGACCCAGTTATCCCACTCCTTGATTCATACCCCAAAGACTTAAGAACAGCATACTACAGTGGCACAGCCACATTAATATTTATAGCAGCTTACTTCACAATATCTAAATTATGGTAAAAGCCTAAGTGCCCTTAAACAGATAAATGGATATAGAATATGTGGTATGTACACAAAATGGAGTATTACCCATAATGAGAAAGAAAATTATGGTATTTGTCAAATGGATGGAACTGGAGACAATTATGCTATGTGAAATAAGACAATCCCTCCAAAAAATGAAGGGGGAATATTCTTTCTGCAATGTCCTACTAACTCACAATAAGGGCAGGGGTGTAGGGAAGAATAGAAGTACTTTGTATAAGACAGAGGGTAATGAAGGGAAGGTAGGGGGATTGAGAATAGGAAAGGTAATGAATGGATCAGACATAACTTTCCAATTTGCATGTATGAATATGCAAAATGTAATTCAATATTATGGACAACCATAAAATGGGAAGTTACACTCCATGCATGTATAATATATCAAAATACATTCTATTGCCATCTATAACTAATAAGAATAAATTAAAATAAAAATGGAAATAAAAATATTTAAAAATTTTCAGGTGGTGGGGTTTTGGCTGCAGTTCAGTGGTAGACTTCCTGTCTTGCACATGTGAGGCACTTAGTTCAATCCTCTGCACCCATAAAAATAAATAAATAAAGGTATTGTGTCCTTAAAAATTAAAAAAAAATTCTCAAGTGAAATCATCAGACCCTAGGGAAATACACTGAATCACACTGAACAAATACATACTAAAAATATCAATGTTTATAGCAGTTCAGTTCACAATAGTTAGACTATGGAACCAACCTAGGCGTTCCTCAATAGATAAATAGATGAAGATAGTGTGGTATATGTACTCAATGGAATATTTCTCGGTTTTAAAGAAGAATGAAATTATGATATTTGACAATAAATGGTTGAAGTTGAAGAATATCATGCTAAGCAAAATAAACGAATCCCATAAAAACAAAGGCCAAATATTTTCTCTAATATGTGGATGTTAATTTACGATAATGGGCACTAGGGAAGAATAGCGTTACCTTAGATTAGGTAAAGAAAAGTGATGGGAAGGGAGAGGAAGGGACAAGGTGATAGGAAAGAGAGTAGAATGAGACAGACATTATTATTGTATGTATATATGTGTCTGCAGGACCAATATGATTCTGCAACATGTACACTCAGAAAAATGAGAAATTATATCCCATCTATGTATGATATATCAAAGTGCATGAATGCATTCACTGTCATGTATAGCTAATTAAAACAAAGTAATTAAAAAAGAAAAGACTGATATTTATGCCTAGACCACCTGCATCCTTGCCACTGGATAGGAGACAGGATATTTTCATGCATGACTGTAAACATTCATGAGTCCTGCAATCTGAGTCCTTCCAGAGTATCCAGTCCCTGTGGCATTCCATGTAGCCAATGGTGGCTGAAGTGCTATATGGCTGTGTCTGGCTGATAGTCATAACCCTCAGTCACTTTCTGCAAATAAGGGTTACAATCATGTGAACCAAGAAAACTTGAAAACATACACACAAGTATATTCTGAATGGCAACTCATAAGATTTCATAACAGAGTTCCTTGCCAAGTCCAAGATGAAAAGATCTCTGAAACAAAGTTTTTATGCTGTGGAGAAACTAGATGGTTTCCTTCAAGCTGATAAAACCAGACATTTTATGTTCACCTGCTTAATCCTGATCTGAGAAGAATTTATATCAAAGACACCATCTTAGTCGTATACAGGGAAGTGTCAAGTGAACTATGCATCAATTTGCATGAGGAGTCTGAGGAGAACAAGATGACCACACTGAGGTTATAGGGAGGCCACACAAAGGGTTCACTGTTCGGCCCCACAAAGAGAGATTCAATGGGTATACAAGACTGACTCAGGGGTTCTTATCAGAATGTCACATTATGGTGTGCATGGGCTTGGACAACAGGGGGCACTGCAGATTAGTTAAGGGGGAACAGGAAGGGACCAGAACTGTATTGAGCCACCTGGTCCTGCCTGATGCTCTCTTGTTAGGGCTCACAGCTGTGACCTCCCACACTCCTGAGCCAACCCAACTCCACCCCTGCACACCTACTTGACAACTTTATTACAGGAGTGTGAACCAGGCACAAAGTGTAATAAGCAAAACTAGAGGAA
This sequence comes from Marmota marmota marmota, assembly GCF_001458135.2. Classification (NCBI taxonomy): domain Eukaryota; kingdom Metazoa; phylum Chordata; class Mammalia; order Rodentia; family Sciuridae; genus Marmota; species Marmota marmota. Next base: position 3,238,185 of record NW_025999898.1, read on the forward strand.
CTAATTTGCATGGATAGACCCTCCTCTTCTCAAAATATGAAGAGGGTAAGGGAGAGATTGGAGGAAACTCTCCTCAGCATCAGGAACAGAAGGCAGAGCTCAGGATGACCTTCACAATGGCCTGGTCCTGTCTTCTCTTCACATTTATTGTTCATTTCACAGGTGACAAGATATGGTGAAGAAATTGGGTCTGGGAGTCCTCTGATATAGGTCCTGATTCCATTCTTGTTTTTAGACAAAACTCACCATTTCTGTCTCTCTACCACTTCCAGGGTCCTGGGCCCAGTCTGTGCTGACACAGCAGCCCTCACTATCTGGGACTCCAGGACAGACAATCACCATCTCCTGCACTGGAAGCAGCAACAATATTGGTGGCTATTATGTGAACTGGTACCAACAGATCCCAGAAACAGCACCTAAGCTCATCATCTATGATTATAGCAAACGAAACTCTGGGGTCTCTGATCGCTTCTCTGGCTCCAATTCTGGCAACTCTGCTTCACTGACCATCACTGGGCTCCAGCCTGAGGATGAGGCTGACTATTACTGTCAGTCTTATGACAGTAGTCTTGATGCTCGCACAGTGCTCCAGTCTCATGGGGAAGTAAGACAAAAACCCCTTTACCATCTGTCAGGAGGGCAAACACACTGTAGCTTTTCTCAGGCCTAGTCTCTGGCTTTTTCTGCTACCACTAGTATAGGCCCAGCTGAATCTACTGTCACCCCTTTGAGTGAGAGGCCTCTTATTCTCTGCCCTCAGAATCATTCACAGCAGGATGTTCCTAGGAAAATGTATCCATAGAAAAAGAAGTTCCTGTTCCTCTTTAGCTTGAGAAGTTGAACAGGATGCTGTAGGCTCTTTGACCTGAAATTCAGGTGATGAGGCAGCCTGTTCAACCCTGGTCATCTCAGATTTGACACCTGATGGGGAATACTGTGGTTCCCCCATCCATTTTCCCTATTTCCAGGCATTCTAGAACTGTGTCTTCTTTTCCTTAGATTCTATTGTATATGTTGTTGATCAATGTTTTAGCTTAATTTCCCTAAGTTTTCTAACATGAAGTAATTGGCAGAAAATAAAACATGCGTAAGTGAAGACTTTGACAGATTTTGAGATAACTTCACACTGTTGGGAACATCAGGACAGTCTGGTCATGGAATCTGTCCATTAGCACTCAAGCCTACTTTTCCCTTTGGGAACCCTCCCTCCATCTCTGCTGACAGAACCTCCCAGGAAACCACTTACTTTTTTTCCAGTGAATATTGGTCAGGTTTCCTTTTATATTTAGAACAGACAGCAGATATTTCTTCTTGAATGATATCTTCAATTCTATAAATTCCTTTTCAGACCCTGTCACATTTTGTTGAATTTCACTTGATTCTACTGGGGATACATCATGACTTTTGTGGTCCTTGAATTTTTCTGTGTTGATGCACACTTTTTTCTGATCATGGGTGGGTTAAAATTTCATTTTATAACTGTAAGTATAGAGAGCAATACGACCCAGCCTTCACTGTATTGATTGCATTATTGACCTCCTAATCTAAGATCTTTCCTCAAAAATTGATGGAAAACCATCAGAAATCCTATTCCTTTGTTATCTGTTCACTGTTCGCTGGACTCAGCATCTCCTCATGGGGCCTATGGGCATGTCTTCCGAGGCCCTTCCCTTCCTCACTTTTGAGACAACTGTCCTAATTCAGGGCTTATGTTAGTCTGAGTGCCACTGTGTTTGCTATGTTTATGTATTTCCTTCTTGTCTTACTGAGATAAAAGGTAACTCCTTGCATGAGTCCCAGGGAGTTGCTTGGAAGCAGAAGGGCACGGTTTCTACCTTGTGTACTCAGGTCAGAGTTTTGAGGGTGTATCTTACATTTTCAGGACCTCTGCAAGGACCTTTACAACTGCAGGACATTTCCTGGAGCCCATCTGATGACAAGAATACTCCTAAGAAAATTGTGGTATCTCCATATCCTGGTAACAATAGCTGACACATCAGAGAGCCTCAGTATAGGGACAAGCAGTAAAGGTGTGGATTTCCAGCTGTGTCCAGGACTGTGGCACATCCCTGAGAAAAGATTCAAAAGCTATTTTGGTCCATGTCCTGCCTGTGGAGCCTCCAAATCAGGTTTCTGAAGTTCAGTGAGTTAAATAAGAAGTGAGCACCTTTTATGTTTCCCTCTTAATCTCATATCAGTTGACATTCTCAGTGGTTATAACCAGTGTCTGGCAAACACCTCATCTTCCAAGGAGTCATGCTGTGACATCGAGGAATAATGGCAAAGATGATGAGAGTTTGTCCTAAAACACTTCCCCTTAGATACTTTCAGGGACACAAAGTGGATTTGGGTAGTTGCAGCTAAGAGACATAATGTTTAAATAATCTGGTTAGTCTGAGTGCCACCATGTTTGCTATGTTTATGTATTTCCTTCACTTTAAAGCCTACTGAAGGGAATTTAATGGACATAAATGGGAGCTCAGATTGTCCCTTGCAGACTTAGAGCAAAATAGTCAGATGTTAGAACATTCAAAAAGAAAGGGGGCTCTCACCATGAGGTGGCCAGACTGTGATGGAACTGGCTGCATCTAGAGCTTTTCTGTACAACAACTAAGTGGAGAAAGAAAGTCAAATTAGTCCCCCCTCCCCATTAACCCCTGTATACATAAGATGAATATTAAAGACATAGGTAGCCAGAAAAACTAGACTACTGGCCATGAGGACCACCAGAGGATCCTTCTGTAAGAGGTCTATTTGTTCTGAGATGCTTTGAGTGATCTAGTGATTAACATTTAGCTCTCTCACTGTCATGGCCCAAGTTTGATTTCTGGTCAGTGAAATGTTTCTTTTGCCATCTGTGGTAGTGCATGTCTGTAATCCCAGATACTCAGAAGGTTTAGGCAGTGGGAATAACAAGTTGGAGGCAAGCTTCAACAACTGAGGGACAACTTGTCTCAAAAAAGAAATAAGACAAACAACAGCAACAAAAATACCACAGAGAAGTCATTAATCCTAATATTTAACTTGGAACTTGGAGATGTTTCTGATAATCAATGGTTATGAACATTGCTTTGGTGAGCAACTTAGAAGGTGTCCAGGAATTGGGTGGTTATAGGACTCTGCATCAGATGTGTGCACATATAGTGTCATGGTTTCCATATTTTTAGGAAATTTTGAGTGCCACACATAATTTACTGCTTCCTTGAAGGGTCCCTTGGCACAGGGTCTGATTTGCCTGAGAAAGTAGAATCAGAGGAGGCCTGTGCTACATCTGGACAATACCATGATAAGTAGAAGAGCTACTGTCTTTCTTTTTCCCTGCATGTTTCCTTCTGCATGCCCACAAGGATTATCCCAATGAGTGATCCTGTAGTGAGTTAGTAACAAAATGAGAATGAACACATGGAAAATCCCCATTCATCACATGCTGTGAAAAAGGTGTGTGAGCAAGAATTTTTCCATGTTATTTTAAATCACAGAGTTACAATTTTATTCACCCCAAATGACAAAGACTCTCTAGTCTGATAACAAAGTAAAATTTCTAAGTCTATGCATCTCAATGCTAATAGATTAGTGTTTTCAGTGGGTGTCTTATTAGTATAATTAATATAAAGCTCTACTTGCTTCCACATCAGGTTGATCAGCAAGATTGAATTTAGGAGAGGCAGATGCAAGCAGACAACTGGAAAACTGCTCACCCTGATCATCAGTCTTCTCAGATTGTTACGCACATTAGCTTCTGGTGCTTAGGAACATTCTTCTCAATTAAACATGAATTTATTGGAAAAGTAGATTGTATGTTAGGCCCCAAAATAAATATTAAGAAATTGAAGAGGAGGGAGTTCTCTAATCTTATTCTAAGAGGTCAATTTTTCTCTCTTGGAAGTTTCACTGACATTGATATCTCTCCTATAAACAATGAATGCTATCATACATGACTGTCAGTCAGGAATACCCTAAAAGCTGGGAATGGTGGTGTACCCCTGTGATTCCAGCAGTCTGGGAGGCTGAGGTTGGAGGATCACAAGTCCGAAGCCAGCCTCGGGAACACAGCAAGGTCCTAAGCAATAGCAAGACCCTCTCTCTAAAAGAAAAAAAAAAGGGGGGGGGGCTTTAATGAAGCTTAGTGATTAAGTTCCTCTGGGTTCAGTCCCTGACACACAAAAAACTAAACAGAAAAGAATAGGAAAGTCTTCCCAAGCTTTGTGTGTTTTGAGTAGTGTGGTCATGTTGACCTGGTTGATCATCTGCATAACTGACTTTACGTCCACTGAACTAGCTTTAAAAAGTGAAAATGAAAAGAAAAAAAAATAATTCTCTAACTTGGATCATTTCCTCTTTCTTTTTTCTTTTTTCACCTTGTAGAATTTATTACTAATATAATTACCACTTTACCCTTCTCTGTATCCAGTAAGAATCTCAAAATCCATAACCCTATCAGAAAGTTGGTCATGAAAACAACTTCTTTACTCATTCAAAACATTCATGAGTGAAGTTCCATTCTTATTTTTCTTCTAGATAACTTCCACTTATGAAAGAAATAACTGGATCCTTGAAGGGAGAAATGTTGAATGGAGGAAGTAGATCCAGGAGAGGGAGAAAATGAGAGATGGGCAGGTACCATGGAATGACATCAAACAACTGATGCTATGTGCAAATACCAATATATCCTGGTGAATACAATTTTTTAAAAATAATTTTAATGCACCAATTAATGAAAAACAGAAATGAGACCAGTTGTGTAGAGAAACATATTTCAGGGAGTGTGTAATGAAGGGAAAGGGAGAATACTGGGGAATGAAATTGATGAAATTATGTTTCCTGTATGTATTAACGTGGGTATGGTTAATCTCACTATTAACATGAAATCATAATAAACCAATGAAGCATTAAATAAAGTAAGTGCAAGCATGTTATGATTAAAAAAAAAACTCAGATAAAGTGAAGAACATGCAACACTAAAAATGAATTGCACACAATTGGGAATTATTTCAAGAAACAAAGATATAAAAACAGATAAATAGATATAAAAAAGAATGTTCAAAGCAAATTTAAGTAATGAATGTGAGATCATCTTGAAAATACAGGGGCAAAGTTATACAAACAATTCAACTGTTCTTTATCAAATGAGACTTTACAGCTTTAGACCAAAATGCCTCCAGGTGGTACTGTGGACATTCATAAAAACTGGTGGAAACTCAAGTGGTTCAGCTTCATTGGATCATGAACAGTTGCTCAATGGACCGTGCACAGTGCTAGAAAACCTGCTTCCTCCCATGGGGAAAATCCACAGCACACAGCCACCCTGTGTCTACCTCTGTACATCTAAGTGCTCTGAGGACTAAGGACCATGTTTTGAAAGTTGAGGGCTCATATTTATATAATACACTACACAAACATGACCCTTCAGCAGGCAATTCAGTAAGAAATCACAGGCCATCAGGAAGACTGGTCTAAACTGTAGGGCCAGGGGATCCTTCTAAAATGCATGCCACAGCCTGTACGTGTCTCCTTCTCCTCCTCACTCTGTGTTCAGGATGATAAATACGTTCTATTCCAGCATTGCAGTGGCCCTCTGTTGTCCTTTCTCATTCTAGACATTTTTGTTTGGATTTTATGGTCTACTTCTCAGGTTGTGAGATTCAGAAGCCCTCACTGACCACTTGGTCAGGAGGGATGGTCACTCTCTTCTGTGGCTCCAGCACAGATTTGGTCACCAATGATTACTTCTCATATTGGTTGCTCCAGAAGTCTAGCCAAGTGCCCAGCCCCTGATTTGAATTACAAACAATAGACAGTCTGTGTCACATTCCTTGTTCTCAGGCTCCCTTGCTGTGGGCAAAGAAGGCTGATCCTCTCAGGTGTGCAGCCTGAGGGTGTAACAGGTTTACTGTGTGATACCTTATAGTGATACTCAGCACAGTTAGACCCAGATTGGGAAATGGAGATTGAAACCTATACATGACTTAGCCTGGATAGAAATATAATCACAGCATATGGGAATCATAAGATCAGACACTGACCACTCTGGCAGCCCAAAGATGATAGTCCATGAAGATAGGTTAAGAAAAAGGTCTGGTTAGTTTCTCTTCCTATATAAGTCCAAAATGGAGAATATCTCTCAATTGTTTGTGAGGATATGTTCCACTAAATACATATTCAATTATCTGAACTCCTCTTCTGTCCATCCTGTAACTTCTGCTTGGGCCAAAGAAGTGCTAGTCTCTCAGCCCTATCACTTGGGACTCAGAATTGAAGGTACTAATTAGTTAATAAACATGCTCTATGAATGATTAAGTAAAATGGACATCCAGCATTAGCTGATAAAGTGTTTTTAGGATTATTTTACCCCTTATTCCTTGATTGAACAGGGGTACCAGTGTTCTATCCTCAGCTCTTCTCTCTTCTTAGCATCCACATTCCTCATTAGTGACTGTCCTCACACTGCCTGGACCCAGTCTTTAACACAAAGTTTACAGTATGCGGCTAGACAAGTTTACAGTCAACTGTTTCTAAAAAGAGAAATCTAAATATCTGACTCCTTAATAATTATTTAATACTTTTATGGATAGAGAAAACATCTAATTGCTATGTTTTCCACCATATTCAAGAGATATAGCACCTTCCTGGTTATTCAAACAAGAAATATCCAGTTCCTAATATATTTCTCCTTTCTCAGGCAACAAGTTCTTGTGGTTAACAGGTTATGAAGATTCTGTCTTTGAACAGAGCTCTGATAAATCTCCCCAACCTGTTTTCCCTTCTTAGTGTTTCTGTATGGAAAAATTAATTTCTTAAGAAATCTTGAGAATCTCCAGCACTGTAATATAATATTACTGGGAAATATGTAATATAAATACATAATTTATGTATTTATATTATTGCAAGAGATTCAACCTATAGCCTCCCACATGCTAAGCAAGGACACGTTAACCTTCCAAGGACTCTATCACTGTATAATGATCCCAGCCACCTGTACTCAACTTTATAGAATCAACTCAAGGTGCAGTTTCTCAGAGAAGACCCTTAATGTTCCAAATAGTGAGTTTCGATTGTTCAGGTTTAGAATTTTGGTAGAGTTTATCACATTCACATAATTATGTTCTTTCTTTCCTATATTGCAAAAATTTTAAAATGACAAACAGCATGCTAATATTGTTGAAATAGTGTTTATGTGCAACTTATCAAATAGGCTTTCCAGACAAAGTAATGTATCCAATGATAGTGGCAAATTCTGTGGGATTCAGCTTTGAGGACCCTAAAGATTGACCTGTGACCAGAAAGTGGTTTAGAAGAGCTGTGCAGTGCCCCTCATCATACTCCCCTATCTGAACCCATCAGGAAGTCAAAGCTGAGGATTTTCAGAGCTTTGGAGCCCTTGCTATTTTTGTAGGCCCTGCAACTCTGAGATACCTCTCCCTAATCTGCATTAGGAGGAGGTCCTCAGGCCTGGAGTATTCTTTTGGGCAATCATATCCCCTCCTGTGCCTGACAGCTGCTGTTCCATAACCTGGGACTAATCTTTGAATTCTCTACATATTTCTAGTTTCTGATGCATGTGACACACCTTGTTTATTCAGAAAGAAAAAAAAATGAGTGAAATAAGAAATTAATCACTAATACTAGTGGTTAATTTAACCTTAGCATTATTGCTATGGGAGGGGGATGAATCCTTGCAGCACTGTTTGTATCTGAAATTACTAAATATTTTCCACCTTTTGATAACATTGTCCCAATGTGAAAAATGTAGAACAGAACCTCCTATGACCTGCTCTTCCACTTGGACTCAGCTCTGTGAATATGAACACAGTTGTTGCCTTTCTTACGTCTTGTTCTATGGACTACCTGCTCCTCTCCCACCTGAGGTTCATTAGGCCCAGGAGTCACTCATAAGAGGCACTTGACATTTCACCTGTTTCCTATTTCCTTTGCTCTCATCTTAGACCAGGCACCCACAAATTACCCCTGCCAGATCTCTTTGTCTCAATTTTGTCTCAATATTTTCCCAGAGCTGATGATCTAATGTAAGACACAATGATCTGCATGGTCCAGATTAAACATGTTCTGGACAATCCAGAAGTGACCATCTGATGTACAGATGGGCAGAGTCCAAGCACATGGACATTAGTATGATCTCAGCAGTTGTTACCCCTAAGCTTCATTTACTAAGTAAGCTAATTATGCCACTCTCCCTGGCTCAAGGACGCAGGTACTGCGAGTACACATGGGGAAGGTACACATGGGGATAGGGACATTTGTCTGAGCAGCCCCACTCTGGGAGGCCAAGGGAGATGGTATAAGAGGTTTGGGGTAGTGGAGCTATTAGAGTGAGGCCTAAGAAGGAGCTGTGTCTACCATGGCCTGGTCTCTTTTCCTCCTTCTGCTCTTCTCTCAATGCTCAGGTAGGTACAGGCCTCAGAGACCTAGGGCAGGCCCCTAACATGGGTCATTATCCTCTGCCTCAAATACCCAAGTCACTGACCCCTGCCTCTGCCCTTCACTGTGATGGATCTGTGCTTGCAGGTTCCTTCTCATTGCCTGTGCTGACAAAGCCACTCCCTTGCTCTGCATCTCTAGGATCAACAGCCAGACTCCCCAGTGCTCTGAACAGAGACCTTCTGTTGGTAAAAAAAAAAAAAAAAACATGTACTGGTACTAGCAGGACTTGTATCTGAGCACTACTCAGACAAACTTGAATCTGAGCCAGACAAACAGCTGCGGCCTGGGTTGCCAAATTGAATTTCTGGATACAAGGTGTCTCAACCAGTGAAGTGTATTTGTAAATCTCTGGCTTCCAGTTTGAGGACAAGGACAATTATTACTGCCCTGTATATGTTAGTACTTATGACAATAAAACAACCATATGAGGTAGTGGAACATGTCCCTCATCTCTAGAGGTTCCAAGTTTATGTTACTTGATGCATCAGATTCTGGTTTATATTAGTGGTACACCATAATACTCTCCCATCATGTAATGCTCATAGGAACTACAAAAAAGCAAAACAAAAAAGTCTCAAAAATTGATATTAATAATAAAAATAATAAAATTATCAATTATCACCAGTAAAGAAGGTATGTCATAGAAATTGAGACCCATCAAGATAATAGCCGATAATATCATTATAAGTCAATATACAACATTATTTTACTTAAATTATAAATTATGCATAATTGTATATGTAATAAAATTTTAGCAGTGTTCAGTATCTCTACCAATCAGGACCCAGCAATTGTATTTGCAAATTATACACTGAATTCTGTAAATGCATTGCATTTAAAACAATATCAATGAATTAAACATGAAAAATTCCCTGATGTCTCTGCAGATTGACATGTAAGGACTGGATTTATTTTTTCTTTTTATTTGTTTTTTTTAACTCCTTAGTTTTAGACTCATGTAAACTGTACATGTAAATAATAAATTGAGATGTTCTTCTTCAAGTGGAAGCAGTAAAAAATAAATTTTTTAAAATAAAATTTCTTGCCCATGTAATTACAAATTTCAACTTAATTACAAATTTCAGTATTCCAAAGCCTTAGAACATAACAACAAAATTAGCTAATTTTACTTTTGTCTTAATATAAATCCAGGTTAAAAAAATAATCTGCATTTAACATCCCTAACTCAGTAATATTAGAACCTGCATTTTTGTTTAAATTAATAAAGGGATTAAAATGGTAGGCTAATATCCTCATTTAGGTCATTTGTTCTTGCTCTGAATAACCAGTGTATGCCTGTATCTATGCAGTAATCCACAGACTGCCCTTATTGGATGGGTGAGCTCATGCGAGCTGAGCATAAGTCTTCATTCTTTTTGATTTACACATTAACTTAAGGCACTTGGATTCACAGTAAATGTACAGTTTTGGCATAATACATTTATTTTCACTTCAATGCCTTTGTGGAATATTTAAACCATCCCATAGATGTGTAGCATATTTCATTGCTACTTTGATATGCACAAACAGGTGAGATTTAGTATTATTTCATGTGCTTATATTTTTATTAATTGTTTTTAGATGTACATTATAATAAAGCATATTTTGACCTATTATTCATACATAGGGTATACAACCCATTACAATTTTGATCTCATTCTTGTGGTTGAAGATGATGTGGAGTTATGGTAGTCATTTACTCATATATGAACACAAGGAAGTTATGTCCAATTCATTCTATTGTCTTTCCTATTCTCATCTCCCTCTTTTCCCTTCATTCCCCTTTGTCTAGTACAATGAACTTCTGTACTTACCCCACCTACTCTAACTTGCAATGGGTTACCATCACATGTCAGAGAGAACATTTGGCCTTTGCTTTTTGGGACTGGATTATTTCACTTTGCATGATAGTTTCAAGTTTTATCAATTTATCCACTAGTGCCACAATTTCATTCTTCTTTAAGGCTACATAATATTCCATTGTATATATGTACCACATTTATTTTTGTCCATTCATCTATCTGTTAAAGGGAAGCTAGGTTGTTCTGATAGTTTAGCTATTGTACATTGAGCTCCTATAAACATTGATGTGCCTGCATCACTGTGTTATGCTGATTTTAAGCGCTTGGTGTATAAATTGAGAAGTGGGATAGCAGCGTTAAACGGTGGTTCCATTCCAAGTTTTGTGAGGAATATCTATACTGCTTTCCAGAGTGGTTGCAATGATTTTCAGTTTCATCATCATATGATTATTTTCTTCCTGAAACATTGGTCATTTTATACAGTTTGTTTCACGTTGCTGGGTATAAAGGGTTCAAATATTTATGGTTAATTTTGGAGATAAAATTAGATAAAAGATAATAAAAAGAATTCTGTATGTGCTGGTGGATTTGGGTACACTCATGAAGAAGAGGAGAATTAAACTTCCTGCTCTGCAGTGGAGTAGGAAAGAATTTTTTTCTTGCTCTTTCTGAATTGAAAGGTAAGTGGAGCTTGATCTGTGGAAATGAAGAATCTCTAAGAAATCAACAGTCTTTTTACTTAAGAGAGCTATGTGAAAGTGGAAAAATAAATTTTCATTAAAACTACAGAAAAGCACAAGGAGACACACATTGACTATTCCTCACCTGAAGAAGAAATAAGAAGGGAATGAAGATTTGAAGGAAGAAATAATGATTAAAATTCAATATATTAAAGTTTTAAAATTTGAATGACTTGATAATGCACACATTCTAGTATAGTGATTTTAAAATATTCTATTAATCATAAAATGTAAGTTACTTTAAAAAATTTTGTTATTGCTTTCAGAAATATAAAAATAGATTACAAAATGTACACAATTTATCTTATCACAGAAATAAACATAATTAGTCAATTTTTAATCCTGTGTAGATTTAATTACAAATTGTGCTGGAGTTGAAAAGTAGCAACCTACTATGTGATGAGTTACATTCCAAAGTATGGAAGTTTCTAGGCTGTAGTATGGCACTTGTTGACTACCAAATATCAAAATTATGAAAAAAATATTCAACATCAGTAGCAGTTAGAGAAAATCAAATTAAAACTACACTGAGTTTTCATCTCACTCTAGCCACAATGGCAATTATCAAGAATACAAATAAGAATCAATGTTGATGAGGATGTGGGGGAAAGGTACACTCATAGATTGCTGCTGGATCTGCAAATTTGTGCAACTACTCTGGAAAGCTGTATGGAGATTTTTCAGAAAACTTGGAATGGAACCAACCATTTGACTCAGCTATCCCACTCCTCTGTTTATACCCTAATGTCTTAAAATCAATATACTATAATGATGCATCCATATCAATGTTTATAGCAGTTCAACTCACAATATATAAACTACACGGAAACAGCCTATGTGCCCCTAAACAGATAAATGGATAATGAAAAGGTGGTATATATACACAATAGAATATTACTCAGTCATAGAGAGAAGGGAATTGTAGCATTTATGGATAAATGGATGAAAGTGAAGACTATCATTTTAAGTGAAAAAGTCAATTCTAAAATCCAAAGGCTAAATGTTCTCTGTGATATAACTCAAAATAAGGGCAGGGGATGAGGGAAAATAGAAATACTTAGGATTACACAAAGGGGAATGAAGGGAAAGGATGGAGAATGGGAATAGGAAAGAGTAGAATGAATCAGACATAGTTTTCTGTGTGTACATATGAATAAATGACCAATGTAATTATACACCCAGTGAAAACATAAGAATATGAAGTTATAGTCCATATATGTAAAATATGTGAAAATATATTCTACTGTCATCTATAACTAATAAGAACAAATTAAAAATAATATAAAAAGAAATAAAAAGTTTTTAAAAATTATAATATGATTTACTTCCTCATCTGGAAACATGGAACCCTTGAGAGATCCCACTGAATCATATTGAACAAAATTGATATTCATACCCACACTATCAGCATATGTCACTGTGAAGAGGACAATGCATTTTCATCCATGACTGAAAACATTTATGAGTCCTACAAATTGAGTCCTTTCAGGGTCTCCAGTCCCTGTGGCATTCCATATAGCCAATGGTGGCTGAAATGCTATATAGCTGGGATTGACTCATAGTCACAACTTTCAGTCTCACTTGCTCAAATTAAGGGTTGCAAATATGTGAACTGAGAAAGTTTAAAATCATTCATTCAAGTATCTTCTAGCATCAAATGGCTACTCATACGATTTGTTGCTGAGATCCTTGCTAAATCAAGGGTGAACAGATTATTGGAACAATTTTTTTTATTTTGTGGGTAAACTAGATGGTACTCACAAGCTAATTAAACCATAAACTTTATGTTCACCTGCTTAATCCTGATGAGAAGAATTTACATCAAAGACAACATCTTAGTCCTGATCAAGCAAGAGTCAAGTTAACTATGCATAAATTAACCATGCGGAGTCTGAGGAATGCAAGAAGGCCTTCCTGAGGTAATGAGGAGGTCACACAAGGGGCTTATTTTTGTGGCACCTAGGCAGAGGCAGTGGGGATGTAGTGGGGACATAGGAGTGTTTCAGGGGGTCTGACCACAATGTCATATGATAATGTGCATAAACAACAAGGGGCACTACAGACCAGTTAAGAGGGGCCAGGAAGGAACCAGAACTGTAATGAGCCACCTGGCCCTGACTGATGCTCTCTTGTTAGGGGGTCACATCTGTGACCTCACACACCCCTGACTCAACCCAACTCCACTCCTGCACACACACTTGGCGCCTTTATGTGCAGGCATTGAACCAGAGCTGAGGGTGCAAGGAACCTAATTTGCATGAATATACCCTCTTCTTCTCAGGGTATAAAGTGAGAGACTTCGGGGAATTTCTCCTCAGCATTGGGAACAGGAGGCAGAGCATAGTATGACCTTCAGCATGGCCTGGTCCTGTGTCCTCCTCACATTCCTTATTCAGTGCCCAGGTGACATGATATGGAGGGGGATAGGGTCTGGGAGTGCTCTGATATAGGTCCTGATTCTATTATTGTTTCTAGACAAAACTCATCCTCTCTGTGTTTCTCTCACTTCCAGGGTCCTGGGCCCAGTCTGTGCTGACTCAGCAGCCCTCACTGTCTGGGACTTCAGGAGAGATGGTCACCTTCTCCTGCACTGGAAGCAGCACAAATATTGGTGGCAATTATGTGAACTGGTACCAACAACTCCCAGAAACAGCTCCTAAACTCCTCATCTATGATAACAGTGATCGATACTCAGGGGCCCTGATTGCTTCTCTGGCTCCAAGTCTGGCAACTCTGCTTCACTGCCCATCACTGGGCTCCAGGCTGAGGATCAGGCTGACTATTACTGTCAGTATTATGATGACAGCCTTGATGCTCCCACAGTGCTCCAGGCTCGTGGGGAAACAAGACAAGAACCCTTTACCATCTGTCAAGAGGGCCAACAACCAGCAGCTTTGCTCAGGCCTGGTCTCTGGCTTTCTCTGCTACTACTACTACAGGCTCAGCTGAATCTACTGGCTCTCCTTTGAGTGAGAAGTCTCTTGTCCTCTGTCCTCAGAGTCATTCACAACAGCATGTTCCTAGAAAAAGGTCTCTATATAAACAGAAGTTCCTGCCACTCTTTAGCTTGGGGAGCTGACCAGGATGCTATGGTCTCTTTGCCCTGAAGTTCAGGTGATGAGGCAGCCAGTGCAACCATATTCATATCAGACTTGACCTCTGATGGGGAATAAAATATTTATTGATTGATTGTATATCCTCTTCTGAGAAGTGTCTGTTTAGGTCCTTAGCCTATTTGTTTATTGAGTTATTTGGTTATTTGGTGCTTAGCTTCTTGAGTTCTTTATATACCTTAGAGATTAGTGCTCTCTCTGATGTGTGAGGGGTAAAAATTTGCTCCAGGATGTAGGCTCTCTGTTCACCTCACAGAATGTTTCTTTGCTGAGAAAAACTTGATTCCATCCCATTCATTGATTCTTGGTTTTAATTCTTGTGCTATAGGGGTCTTATTAAGGAAGTTGAAGCCTATTCCCACATGATGAAGATTAGGGCCTACTTTTTCCTCTATTAGGCACAGAGTCTCTGGTCTAATTCCTAGGTCCTTGATTCATTTTGAGTTAAGTTTTGTAAATGGTGAAAGATAGGGGCTCAATTTCATTTTGTTGCATATAGATTTCCAATTTTCCCAGCACCATTTGTTGAAGATGGTATCTTTTCTGCAGTGCATGTTTATGGCACCTTTGTCTAATGTAAGATAATTGTAATTTTGTGGGTTAGTATCTGTGCCTATATTCTGTACCATTGGTCTTCTGGCCTGTTTTGGTACCAATACCATGCTGTTTTTGTTACTATTGCTCTATAGTATAGTTTAAGGTCTGGTATAGCGATACCACCTGCTTCACTCTTTCTGTTTAGAATTGCGTTAGCTATTCTGGGTCTCTTATTTTATCCAGATTAATTTTATTATTGCTTTTTCTATTTCTATGAGGAATGCCAATGGGATTTTGATTAGAATTACATTATATGTGTATAGTGCTTTTGGTAGTATGGTCATTTTGATAATATTAATTCTGCCAATCCATGAGCAAGGTAGATCTTTCTATATTCTAAGGTCTGCTTTGATTTCTTTCTTTAGGGTTCTGTAGTTTTCCTTGTATAGATCTTTCACCTGTTTTGTTAAGTTGATTCCCAATATCTTATTTTTTTCAGGGTATTGTGAATGGAGTTGTTTTCCTCATTTCCTTCCCATAGGATTTGTCACTGATATACAGAAATGCCTTTGATTTATGGGTGTTGATTTTATATCCTGCTACTCTGCTGAATTTATTTCCTATTTCTAGAAATTTTCTGGTGGAGATTTTGGGTCTTCTAGGTATAGAATCATATCATCAGAAAATAGTGCTAGTTTAAGTTCTTTTTTCCCTATACTTATTCCTTTAATTTCTTTCATCTGTCTAATTGCTCTGACCAGTGCTTCAAGAACTATGTTGAATAGAAGTGGTGATAGAGGGCATCCCTGTCTTGTTACAGATTGTAGAGGGAATGCCTTCAATTTTTCTCCGTTTAGAATGATGTTGGCCTGAGGCCTAGCATAGATAGCCTTTACAATGTTGAGATATATTCCTGTTATCCCTAATTTTTTCTAAAGATATGTTCCTATTATCCCTACTTTTTCTAGTGTTTGAACATAAGGGGGTGCTGTAATTTGTCAAATGCTTTTTCTGCATGTATCAAGATAATCATATGATTCTTATCTTTCAGTCTATTGATGGGATGAATTACATTTATTGATTTCCGTATGTTGAAACAACCTTCCATCACTGGGATGAATCCTACCTGATCGTGGTGCACAATATTTTTGATATGTTTTTGTATTTGATTTGCCAGAATTTTATTGAGTATTTTTGCATCTTTATTTATTAGAGATATTGGTCTGAAGTTTTCTTTCTTTGAAGTGTCTTTATCTGGTTTGGAATCAGGGTGATATTGGCCTCATAGAATGAGTTTGGAAGTACTCCTTTTTCTATTTCCTGAAATAAATTGAAGAGTATTGGTATTAGTTCTTCTTTAAAGGTTGTGTAGAACTCAGCTGTGTGTCCATCCAGTCCTGGGCTTTTCTTGGTTGGTAATCTTTTGATGGCTTCTTATATTTCCTCACTTGATATTGGTCTGTTTAAGTTGTGTGTATCTTCCTGACAAAATCTGGGCAGATCATAAGACTTAAGGAATTTATTGATACCTTCACTATCTTCTATTTTATTAGAGGATAAGGTTTCAAAATAATTTCTAATTATCTTCTGTATTTATGTGGTGTCTGTTGTGATATTTCCTTTTTCAGCACTTATGCTGATAATTTTAGTTCTTCCTCTCTTCTTCTCTTATTTAGCATGGCTAAGGGTCTGTCAATTTTATTTATTTTTTCAAAGAACCAACTTTTGTTTTTTGTCAATTCTTTCAATTGTTTCTTTTGTTTTGATTTTACTGATTTCAGCTCTGATTTAAATTATTTCTTGCCTTCTACTGCTTTTGCTGCTGATTGTTTATTCTTTTTCTAGGGCTATGAGATGTAGTGTGAGGTAATTAGGTAATTTACTTGCTGTCATTTTTTTTTTCTCTTAAGGAAGAAGCTCTATGTAATGAATTTTCCTCTTAGTACTATTGCATAGTGTCCCAGAGATTTTGATATGTTGTGTCTATGTTCTCATTTCCCTCTAAGAATTATTTAATTTCCTCCTTGATGTCTTCTGCAACCCATAGTTGGTTCAGTAGCATAATGTTCTGTCTCCCTGTGATGCAGAATTTTTTATTCTTTATTTTGTCATTGATTTCCAGTTTTATCCCATTATGATCTGATAAAATGCATGGTAGTACTCTTTTGTATTTGATAAAAGTTGTCCTGTGGCATGGTACATGGTGTATTTTTGAGAAGGATCCATGTGCTGCTGAGAAGAAAATGTGTCTGCTTGATACAGGTTGAAACATTCTATATGTTTCATTTAAGTCAAAGTTATTGATTGTATTTTTGGGATCTATAGTTTTTTTATTCAATTTTTGCTTGGAGGATCTATCCAGTGGTGAGTGAGGTGTTTTAAAGTCACCCAAGATTATTGTGTTGTGATCAATTTGACTCTTGAACTTGGGAAGAATTTGTTTGATGAACTAGCTACTCCATTGTTTGGGGCATATATATTTATGATTGTTATGTCATGTCAGTGTAGGGGTTCTCTTGAGCAGTATATAATGTCCATCTTTTTCCCTTTTGGTTAACTTTGGCCTGAAGTCTACTTTATTTGATATGAGGATGGAGACTCCTGCTTTCTTCCACAGTCCATGTGAGTGGTATGATTTTTCACAACCTTTCACTTTCAGTCTGTGTATGCCTTTTCTTATCAGATGAGTCTCCTGTAAGCAGCATATTGTGGGATCTTTTTTTTAATCCAGTCTGCTAGCCTATGTCTTTTGATTGGTGAGTTTAAGCCATTAAATTCAGGGTTATTTGAGATACATAGTTTGTATTCCCAGCTATATTTGTTTATTTTTGTTATTTAAATTGACTTGATTTTCTTCTTTAATTAGTTTTTCCTTCAGCATACTACCTCTCTCTGCTGATTTTCATGGTTGTTTTTCATTTCCTCATCATAAAATATTTGCCAAGTATGTTTACTAGTGCCGGTTTTCTCACTATCAATTCTATTAACTTTTTTTTCATGGAAAGTTTTTATTTCATCTTCAAATCTAAAGCTTAATTTTGCTGGATACAAGATTCTTGGTTGGCACCCATTATCCTACAGTGCTTGAGATATGTTGTTCTGGGATCTTTTAGCTTTCAGTGTTGTGTTGAAAAATCTGTCATTATCCTAATTGTTTTTTCCCTATATGTATTGATTTTTTTTCTCTCATGGATTTTAAAATTCACTTCTTATTCTTTATGTTGGACATTTTTATTATAATGTGCTTTGTTGTTAATTTGTTGTTATTTTGTATATTCGGTTTCCTGTAGGCTTGTTGAATTTAGATTTCCATTTCATTCTTCATGTTTGAAAAGTTTTCTGATATTATTTTATTGAATAGCTTGTTCATTCCTTTGGTTTGGACCTCTATGTCTTCCTCTTTCCCAATAACTCTTAAATTTGGTCTCTTTATTTTATCCCATATTTCTTGAATGTACTGCTTATGCTTTCTTACTATTATTACTGTGTGGTCTATGTTCTTTTCAAGACTATATATTTTAATCTTCATTGTCTGATGTCCTATCTTCCAGATGGTCTACTCTGCTGCTGATGCTTTTATTTGAGTTTTATTTTGGTTTATTGTTTCTTTTATTTCAAGGATTTCTGTTTGTTTGTGCTTTAGAACTTCTATCTCTCTGTTGAGGTGATCTTTTGCTTCTTGGATTTCTTTATGTAGCTCCTTGCCGAAGTGATCTTTCAATGTCTGTATTTGATCACTTATATCTTCCTTGAGTTCACAGAACATTTTAAACATGTATATCCTGAACTCTTTCTATGTCATTTTTTCTGCTTTGGCTGACAATTATTCTAATGATGTGGTGTCTTTCCTTGTCTTTTCATGTTGCTCGTGTGTCTTCCAGCTCTGTGGGTCTGGGGTGTTATTGGTTTTACCCTATAGATTTGTAGTGCTCTTTTAGGGTTCCAAGACTCTTCCTTTGTGGAAAAGGACAATTTTAACAGATCTGAATATCAACAATAAGTCACCTATGAACAAGTTGTTTTTATTAAGACGTTTACAGTTTGGTCTTAATGTACAGTAATGTTGGATTCAATTATTTAAAATACAATTGGTAGTTTTGAAAAAATGTTTACATTTTCTGGAGGTGGACAATGAACTGAAGGTGAGGTATGAACGATATACTGAGGAATTTTGGATTTGATGATATAGAGTTAATATATCTTAGGAAGTGTGAAAGAGAAATCTACTGAAGAAGGTTAGTAGCATGAGAATAGACAGAAAGTAATTAGGGTAGACAAGTACATGGGAAGACAGTAAAGTACATAAAACAAATACACATATGTATTTAGAAAAATACAGGATGTTAAAATAGTAAAAATTGGAGGGGGGGAAGAAAAATGAAAGAAGAAAAAAGAGAGAGAGTGAAAAGGGCATATACCACACCTCTATATTATATTATTCATATGACTCAGTCCTTAAAATTCTATTTCATGCAAAGTTTTTAGTTTCACATATGTTGGGGATGTGAGGGCCAGAGGATAGAGGGGTAGAAGGGAAAGAGAAAAATAATAAAAAAAAATACTTGAAAGAAGAAACCAGGTTTGTGCTAGATTTAGAGATCCATATATTTTCTGTTTCTCTTCTCATCCAATAAGTGGGGTTGTCTGTTGAAAGCTGTTGTCTCTGTCATCAGGATGGTGGAGGTAACCAGAGTGGGATGGCTAGTCTTGGTGTAGGGTGCCTGGAAGCAGGAAGTGGCACTCACCAGTCCCTGCAGGGTGACTGCAACTCATGGGTCTTTTTTTGGGACTACTCTTATGACTTAAGTGCCTGGTACTATCTCCCTATCTTGCCTGAGAATTTCCCAGTTCCTGGTCTCTCTGTTAGGCTCCAAACTTTAGCCCTGTCTTCCTCTCTATTATCAGTTCCCAATTGAGAGAACTTTCCCATGGGCAACACCCTGGTCACACTGCTCACCTGTCAAACTGAGAGCTGTTTTTTTTTTTTTTTTTTTTTTTTTTTTTTT
>NW_025999898.1:3257840-3265301 GCF_001458135.2 Marmota marmota marmota
TTTTTTTTTTTTTTTTTTTTGTGGAGCAGTTTCTATGTTGGGTTACCACTGCTGGAGAGAGGGGGAAGTTGGACACCTGGTAACTGGCCAGCTGAAGATCTCATCTGAGAGCTGCCCCCACCAAATATGGTGAGGAAGTTGAGCCAAGATGGAGGCAGTCTGCTTCCAGTGCCGGGGTGTCTGGTGGGGTGGAAGGAGCTGGGAGATGGTGTTGTGCTGTGAGTATGTAGGAGCTGAGTTACCTGTGTGGGAGCAGGGCAAACTCTGGGAATTCTGCAGAGGTGCTGATAGGTGAATCTACTAAGGCTCTCATGAGCCCTGTGTTGGCTAGAACTTTGGGCTTGGGTGTTGAGAGCTAAGAGTCCGGAGTTCTTCTCAAACACTGAGGCCCAGAGCCATCCACAGGATCACAGTGCTGGTGCTTTCTGCAGAGAGCAGCTATATAGGGGTCTTCTAACACTCTTAGTGATTCTTTTGACTAGGTGAGATCTGGATCATGGAGAAATGCACAGTGCTGCCTCCCTGTGGCCCACCATCTTCGTTCTTTCTGGACACTAAATTCTTAATCTGATACCCTCTGGCTCCTGTGGGATCTGCAAGGCAGCTCATAGAAGACTCTCTTTCAGATTCAGCAAATGTGCTGGTGGGACAAACAAATGAGGCAGCATCCACTGTGAATACCAGGTAGAGTGAGCAGAAAGGAGTTCAAGCTCATGCTACAGTAGAAGGAGCACCTTGCTGGTGGCATGGGGCAGCTCCCTGACTTAGTTATATTTTTTCCTCTGGAAAGTAAAGCAAATCAGGTTTTTCTTGGCCAAGGGCAAGAAACACTTACAGCATGTGGACATTGATCTACAGCATGGGCTTGGCTCTTCAAGGATTCAGAGAAGATACCCCTTGTTTGTCTCCATTTTTTTTTGTGTGTGTTTGTGTTCACTGCTGTAAAAGGCTCTCAGGGATTGAGACACTAAGATGTGAAATGTTTGTGAGGATGGAGGAATCAAAGAAATTTCAAGCCAGGCTGGCCTGGCTCCCTTCCTGTGTGTCCACACTTCAGTTTTAATATCAAGGGTTGAATGTTAGGCATTGGGGCAAGGAGTGGTAAGGAGTTTAGGAGTGAAAGCAGAAAACTTTCTTGAAAGACTTGACTCACTGAAGGTGAGGCTCCAGCATTGATGAGAAAATTTTGAGAGTCCTCCTGGGAAGGTGAATAAGGTTAGTCCCAAGATTGACACTCTCCTCCATGAGACAGCACTCAGAATAATGTGGACTTTAAAAGGTAGGTTTTTCTGGCATCATAGCAACTTACTTCCATTCTTCTCTAATAGCCATTAGAGCTTTTCAAAATTCCAAAATTTATGAGTAGATGTGGACCTTCAGGGAGCAGAAATTCCCACACATGTACATATATGTGTAACTATACCTGTAATTACATGAGTGCCTCAGAGCCTATTTTTAGCCTCGTCTATTTTTCCTATTAGACCTCAAAAGTTATGCTTTTTTCTTTATAATCCTCAAGTGGAAGGATGTTGGATAAATATCATGTTTCTTTTAGACCTAGACTATAAACCTACCCACATTTAAATCTATGGAACTCTTAACAAATGAACCTGATTAGGAACTCTTCTTCTGAAAGAAAAATTCACAATGGTTGGTTAGTTGAGGAATTGTAGAAACACCAATATAACAATAATTTATCTTTATAGCATTGTTATTTTATATACATACATATATGGAAAATGTAAAACTAGACGAAGATAAATCACATGCATAAGAGTCAAAATAATTTTTTTTCAGGTAGACTTCAAGGGCAAATTAGAGAACAGAGAAGCAATTAAAAGCAGAAAACATTAATTCCCTGACAATATTATATTGTCAAAACAGACATCTGAATCCAAGGCCTAAAGAGTGAAGTGAGGCAGAACACAACAGGAGACTCTTAGAAAAGCAGCAACCTAAAAATAAGTAAACCTGTAAAAGGAACACAGGCAGAATTACTAGCATTTGAGACCTCTCCTTAGCTTTTGGCTTTAAACTTTGTTTAACAGTTCATGGACTGGGAATAACCCAAAGAACCTGTCTGAAGCAAAGTCAATTATTTCAGGAAAAAAAAAAACTAAATATTTCAGATAATTCTGAAATTTTTGGGACCATAAACAGTGCATTGAAGTTCAGGAGATCATTAGTAATTGAAAAAATAAAAGGTCTCAAGAAAATAGACCATGGTGGTTTTATCATCAGGAATATAAATCAGAAAGGTCCATTTACTATAGTCAGGTTGTCCTTCCAGAGTCTGTACCAAGTTATGAGAGGGGTTTGAAGACAGAGCATCAGAGGCCAGCAGGGGGTAATGTTGGATTACTTATCACAGGGCAGGGGTATGCACCAGGCCAGAAAGGGAAATACAGGTTTCACACCTCTGTGCAGAAGATGTCCTCACCAAAGTGTAACTTTCTTGTACCTGGGATCCCAGAAGCCACATGAACACTGGGATCTGACCCACAACCTTCCTTCTTATTTCATCTTCTTATCCTCATGGATTTATTGGTTAGGCCTGTTGGCCAGTCACAGTGGAATAATGGCCACAGAACAGGAAGAAATTTAGAATAAGATAAAAGCAAGAAGATTATCTGGAGAGAAAATGACAAGAAATCAGACAAATGTAGATCTCAATGCTGAAAAGAAATCAGCAAGCACATTCAATTTATGAACAAAAAACCAAAAAAATTGTCATTATTAATATTAGTTGATGTAGAGAATCAGATGTAACTGCATTACTATTACTGTCCTTGATGGAGTCTGCCTGCAAACGAGATATTCTGTCAAGGTATAGATAGGTAACAGCGGACATGCTTGAAAACGAGGTGTCTGCTGTCCTTGGGAGGACTTGTCTGCAAACGGGATGTTCTGCCAAGTGGGCTAGGAGGGTGCTGAGAAAAATTTTATTATCTGTTCTTAACAAAGAGCAAGCTCAATGTACTTCAAGCCGAGAATAGATTAGCCATGAGAAGTGGATCACTTCTGATTAGAAAGTAAAACTTCTGTATGCTATGTTTAATTAGCCGAAAGACCTGATTTATTGATGTCAGAAGGCTGCCTTCTTTGTTCACAATACTATAAAAAGATGTCTTGTACACAATAAAGGACTTTTTTTTCTGCTACTGCTTTGCTTGCTCTGCTTCTTCTTTCTTTTCCCATGCTGACCTGCAAGTGAATTACTGCAATGTTTGGCCTAGTCGGCAGGATCCAGCACTGAAAGGGTAAGCACCCCAGGTTGAAAGAAACTTTAGGGGGACTTTCAGAACTAACAAATATCGAAAGGTATCGCCCCAGGTTGAAAGAAACTTTAGGGGGACTTTCAGAACTAACAAATATTGAAAGGTATCTCCCCAGGTTGAAAGAGACTTTAGGGGGACTTTCAGAACTAACATGAGAAACTCCCAGTCCTTAAAGGAACAATATGTGGAGTTACTACAAGGATTATTATATTCCATAGGTGTGAAAACATCTCATAAGAGACTCAAGGAGTTATTTACAATTATAGAATGTCATTGTCACTGGTTCCAGTATCAAACTAAGGTCCAGTTAAATTTAGGGGAATGGAAATTGGTTCAGAAAGAGCTCTGTAAGCAGCATCAGGCTGGAAATGTCATTTCTTTGAAGATTTGGACATTGTGTAGCGCTATTACTCAGGCATTGCAATTATTAGAAAGCAATAATGAAAAGGGCTCTCTTTGTGAAAGACAAGTTTATACATCAGAATCTGATAATAAGGTTAACAAAACGGAACCCAAGGAAGATATTTGTGATACTATAGATGACTCTCCTAAATCAGATCTGGGTGATAAGGAAGATTTAAAAAGTTAAGATAGTGACTCCAATATGAAAGAAATTATGGAGGCCTTTGTGGATAAAATAAAATTAAATAAACAAAGGTCCTCTCTTAAACCTACTACTCCTTCTAATGCTTCTCTCTTTCCAATGACAGAATATAGAATTAATGTGGGTAGAAAACAACAATGTTTTTCATTTCCTCTTACTATGATACATGATGATGATGATCTTGCAGCTCCTCCTGGTTGTTTTGTTGATCCACCACATTTGTTTCCTATAACTAGACAACAAAACCTTCAAAATCCCCTGGGACCTATGGAGGATAAGTTAATGGAGGAGGGTAATTACCGTGCCTTTAGAGACAGGCTCAATATACAGATCCAGATCTTCAACAAGTTTGACAGGTTTTCTTAAGAGCTTAGAGATGTGTGATACCCACTGGTCAGGCACAACTTTCCTTTACTAAAACTATACAAGGGGCTACTGAAACTTACACTGATTTTCTTGCAAGACCCGTGTACTTTTGTAATGAGGGCAATGGGTCAAGATCAAATAGCAAAGGTATTATAGGAAACATTAGCATTTGAAAATGCAAATCCTGAATGTAAGCATATTTGGGGGCCATTAAAAGGGCAAAATGCCTCATTGAGTAAATATGTAAAAGCTTGTGCTGGAGTGGAAGGAATTGAACATCAAAGTTTCTGCTTTTGCTGCAGCCATGGTTGGAGCCCTTAAACCCAATAAATCAGGAACTTGTTTCAATTGTGGAAAAGCAGGTCATTTTAAAAGGGATTGTAAAAAAATAAATAAAATAAAATAAAATAAATAAATAGATAGATAAATAAATTTTGTGGTACTTTCTAATTACCGGCCAGTCATTTTTTCTAGGACTCTTGCTTTTTCCTAGATTCTGTATTTTTTGAGCTCATAGTTTTGATCCTACAGACCTAAGTTAATGTTTTTCTGATCAGTTCTATTTTTGATCAACTGTGGAATATTTAAATATTATAATGGAAATTTCACCTAAGATAGCTACAAGGCCTTTATTGTGTTATTTGTGCACATTTGTATTATATGTTGTATGTCTGTGCATATGTCCATATATCATGTACATGATATAAAGATTGATATATATGTAAAGAGCGCTCATAAAAATTAAAAAAAAATGGGTCCAAATATTTTTTAATTCACTGATTTAAATAGCTCAATTTAAATTGGGTAAACAAATTAAAAATAAGATGTCTTTAACATGTTAATGCCTGATGTGCCTTGGTTCTAGGACTTTTCTTCAACAACAACAACAACAAAAAAATGGCTAACACTGCTCATTATACTTGTCTAATTTTTTGATAAAATAAGTAAATTAATTAGACATAAGATTACTTGTTTATGAGTACTTTTGTTAAATATCTTATTGATTTACAAGGTTAATATGCTAAATGTTAAATATACCATTAAATGCTTTTAACTCCTTAAATTACATTAGATAACATTATTAATAATTTTTAAGTTGGTAAATAATATAAATAAATAAATAAATAAACAGTTGCTTTGTCATCCCTAATATTTAGACACTATATTTTCATAATATGGTAAACAAATGTGTTTAATTGTGTACTACAAATAACAAAATATCTCTTATTAAAATGGAATAATTTGCCTAAATTGAAAAATTTACAAAGATTATTTCAAAGTGTAAATAAAGAAGGGGTTAACAAAAAAATTAAAATGTTCTAGGTATGGATTTAATAAAAAAATGTGTTTCTGGAAGTGAGTAAATAAAAGGATTTAAGCAAGTGATAAAGATGGTCTATGTATGTTGGCTATATAGTTTTAAGTAAGTGATAAAGAAGGTCTGTGTACTTGGCTATATATGTAAATTTTTGAACAAATAATCTAAAAAAAATTAAGGATTATACAACTATGGTTAATCAACAGCTGTTATTTTGCAATATTCTAATATGTTATTTCTTTAAGAGCTAAACGTAATTAATATAAAAACATCAATAGTAATTATGGTACTATTACTCTTCTTTGTATATTAAAAGTGTTCATATTTTTCAGGTATATAAGTCATTAAGATAAAAGCTTTAAAAAAATTATATCAAGCTAATGTTCTCCAAAAGGTTGCATGGTAATTTTAGGCTTATAAAAATAACATATTGGAGATTTATTTATTTCATTTAATGTTCTATAACTGGGCCTATTATCAATAAGATATATAGAGTTTTATGTTACTTTTTACACTGAGGTACAATTTAAATGTATTTTTTAAGTTAATGAGAACCTTATCTACATAAAGGTTAATGTTATAAGACACAAAAACATTTTTCTATTTTTCTACGAAAAGATAAAATTTTCAGCCTTTCTTTATTTCATGTTTTAGATGTGTTATCATATTGTGTTAGTTTTTACTCAAATAAACTTAAACAATTATTTATATAAAATTTATAATATAATATTTAAAAAAGACAAAAATAAACTTTAAAACTACAACACTTTACTTGAAATTTATAAAGAGCCCTACTTACCTAAGATAAGACTCTATGTCCTATCTGACTACATGTAAAAATAACAACAAAAATAGTAGGCCAAATTTCAGTATATTTTACTCATATTAGAGCACATTCTACACTGCCAGGACCATTAACTAAAAAAAAATCAAAATATTGATCAACTATTATTCCCCTTACGAAAGGCTCATCTAGAACATGCTTTACATCATACAAACACTAAAGGACTTTATAAAAAATACAAAATAACTGTTCATCATGTGCTCCTTTTAATATTCCTTACTGTCCTCATGGGGTTAATCCAAGGGGACTCCATCCTATTGCCCTTTAACAAATGGATGTTGTTATAATTCAGTCATTTGGACAACTAAGATATGTACATCATACTATTGACACTCATACTCATTTTCTATGCACCACAGTTTATCTTAAAAAAAAGCTGATGCAATCATTTCTCATTTATTATCTTGTTTTGCTATCATGGGAATTCCTTAAGAACTTAAAACTGACAATGCACGTGCATATACCTCACAAAAATTACATTCATTTTTACAAAAGTATGACATTACACATACATTTGGCATACCTTATAATAGTCAGGGTCAAGCTATTATAGAAAGGGCAAATCGTATGTTAAGATAATATATACTAAAAATAAAAAGGGGGGATATAACTATGGCTTATACACCTCAAAATATACTTCATAAAACTTTACTAACTTTAAATTTTTTAAATGTCTGGTCAGCTTCTGAGGTTCCTGCAGCCCAGCAACATTTCTCTACATTTAAATCTCAGCCATTATTTCTAAAATTGGAAATACCTTTGTGGTACAGGGATGAAAATTAAGAATGGATTTCTAGGTTGTTGCACCACTTGGGAAGGGGGTTTTCTCTTATTTCTACAGGTAAGAAACCTTTCTAAGTACCTTCAAGACTTATCAAATTGCAGAATGAGTGATCCATTTGTCAGACAATTTCAGAAATTGACAATGCAGAGAAATTCTATGATGGCAATGAGAACAGCAGACCCCTAACATGGGGACAGATGAAAAAGTTGACTCAAGAAGCTAAAAAAAAAAAAAAAAAAAAAAAAAAAAAAAAAAAAAAAAAAAAAA
>NW_025999898.1:3265319-3284664 GCF_001458135.2 Marmota marmota marmota
AAAAAAAAAAAAAAAAAAAAAAAAAAAAAAAAAAAAAAAAAAAAAAAACCTTCAAAAGGCAAATCAGCCTTTAAATCCTGTTAATCTTTTATTAGCTATGCTTGCAGTTATTAATTGCCAGGTAAGTATAGTTTCTGCTCATTCTTTTGCTTATTGGGCCTATGTTCTTAACCCTTCTTTGGTGTGCAGTGCTTCCTGGGAAGAACCTAAAGTTCGTGTGTGTACTAATAATACTAATTTCCCCCCTCCTGTATGTGGGGGAATTAAAAATATTCCATTCCATAAAAATCTGTATAATATTTCTAATATAACTGTAGCTGTTGAAGGAGTCCCATTGTGTATAGGGGCTCATTCTTTCTGTTTGCCACTTATAGCACATAACGACTCTCTTTCTTATAATACTTGGGGAGTTAATTATCATAGTTATCCTACTGCTGTTTTTACTGTCATGATATCTTCCCGAGGATTTAATACCTATAGTATGTATGTTAATCAATCATGGCTATCATCTGAAGAATGTTTTGTCAGAACTCATCTTCCTTTATGTTCAGCTAAATATTTTGAAACATTTTTAACTCATTTAAAGTGGGAAAAATGTCATGATTATCACCCTAAAACAGTAGTCAAATATCAAAATATCACTATAGTTGATTGGAGTCCTGATCATTCTGAATTTATAGAAAGTTGGTTAAATCGTACTTTAAGATGGCATCGACATAATGGGACAATAAATGCTCGGGGTAATGAGAAAATTAAAATGCAACATTATGCTCTGGTCCCTCCAATGTTACAGCATATAAGGTTTTCCAATATTCAAGGGGATATATGGAAATTATGGGCAGTATCTGGGAAACTCACTTAATGGACTGGAAATTTCACGTTAGATGTATCCCATTCCTCTCCTTTTGAAGTACATCTACACAATAATCTGATTTATTTTGCTTCTGCATGTGTTAAATTCCCTTATTCTCTTATGATTGGAAACTAGGAATGGAATGTAACTTGGGGAACAATATTATGTATAGACTGTTATCTTACTCAATGTGTAAATAGAACTAATTGGGAATTAATAGAAATTAATAATTATTCTTTAGTTATTGTTAAAGCTCACACAGAATTGTGGGTGCCTGTTAATTTGACTCATCCTTGCTCTGATTCATTGTCTATTACTCATTTGTACAATGCTGTTCAAGTTTTGTTACATCACTCTCCACGATTAATAGGAATAGTTATAACTTCATTCCTTGCAGTTGCTTCAGTAACTGTCACTGCTGTGATAGCTAGTGTTGTTTTGCATCCAGACATTCAAACTGCGAATTTCATGAGAACAAAGCATCAAGATGCTCATTTATTATGGCAACAACAAAAGGACTTAAACTCTCAATTGGCTACAGATGTGAACAATTTACAACATACTGTTTCCTGGCTTGGCGATCAAGTGACTATCTTGGCTACCAGAAGTGTTCTGAAGTGTGACTGGAATTCTTCTCATATTTGTGTGACTCCTGTACCATATAATACTAGTGATTTCTGGGAAACTGTTAAAAGATGGTTAAATGGACATCAAAATTTAACTTTAGAAATCATGAATTTGGAAAAAAACTATTATGGACACCTATAGTAAGATATTACCTGAACTAACAGGATCTGACATTTTACAAAAATTGTCTTCAAGTATTGCTAATTTAAATCCTTTGAGTCATTTCTCTACCTTGTTGTCAACTTCTTTAGGTAACACTGGAATAATTTTTGTTTTGTGTTTTGTTTTGTATATAGTCTTCCAATGCTGGAAAAAGCGAAGGCAACTGAAACATGAAACCTCTCTTTTCGCTTCTGCTATGGCTGTTTTACAAAAACAAAAGGAGGGAGATGTAGAGAATCAGATGTAACTGTGTTACTATTACTGTCCTTGATGGAGTCTGCCTGCAAACGAGATATTCTGTCAAGGTATAGATAGGTAACAGTGGACATGCTTGAAAATGAGGTGTCTGCTATCCTTGGGAGGACTTGCCTGCAAACGGGATGTTCTGCCAAGTGGGCTAGGAGGGAGCTGAGAAAAATTTTATTATTTGTTCTTAACAAAGAGCAAACTCAACATACTCCGAGCCGAGAATAGATTAGCCATGAGAAGTGGATCACTTCTGATTAGAAAGTAAAACTTCTGTATGCTATGTTTAATTAGCCGAAAGACCTGATTTATTGATGTTGGAAGGCTTCCTTCTTTGTTCACAATGCTATAAAAAGATGTCTTGTACACAATAAAGGACTTTTTTTCCTGCTGCTGCTTTGCTTGGGACACTTGTGAGGGTTTGATAAGATGGGGAAGTATGAGCCATGGTGAATGGTCACATCTTATTCCAGGAAGTTGAGGGGGGGGGGAAGAGAGAGAGAGAGGAGAGAGAGAGAGAAGGCCGAGAGGGTGGTGTATAACCACCATTTGTGGACATGACACAATTGACTTAAGGCCCCCTCACAAGGCCCTACCACATCACTATCACCAGGTAGTACCTCCTGGTTCTACCACTGTGGGAAAAAGCTTCTATGTATGGAAGTTAGGCAGACACTCAAATTCCACTCACAGTTTAGCAGTATGTTAGGAACTAGAATTCTTGTTAGACTGAGAAAGACTTACCTTGACAAATACGAAGGATTTGGGCTAAAAATAGAACTTTTTTGAGGTCTATGAAGGATGCTGAACATGGACTTTGAAGGGTGGGCAGGTATAAGACTATGAGAAAATGTAAGATGTCACAATCAGGGAGATCGCCTCTAAGCTCTCAGCAGTGAGATGGTGTCACTGCAGTGGAGGAAGATGAAATCACAGGACCCAGTTCCGTAGGATTTCAATGGAATTAGTCAATATGGATTCCCACTGTGTGCAGTATATATCAATATGGTCCTTCAGGGATAATATACAAAGCTCAATTTAAACTCTTACCTGGAAAAAAGCAGCATCTCCTCCAACCACAATGAAGCTGATTTTGCTTTGCTGATATGAGCTCCTGGTACCCTGAGATTTTCTCTGTTCCAGGGCTTCCTATTCCTTCTTTTGCCTTTGGATCCTTGTTGCCAAGTGGACATCCTAGGAGAAAAACAGTTGATTCATTGTATCTGGAGAATGTCTGACAACTTTAGAGGTAGCACAGGGCTCACTGCAGAGGTTAGAATTACATTCTGGTCACTATGATTTACTAATTCATCTGTATTTAAATATGCAATAAAAAACTTTAACCCATTGTTTTTTCTGTTCTTATTGCCTCTGAATAATTTGTTGTCATTTTCTTTCAGTGAGTTTTAATGTAAAAGGTAAAAACTGACATAATAATTATTTTATGTATTAAAATTAGCACTGCTAGTTCTTTCTCACTTAAATTTCAGATCATCATTTTTATTTTAGTATTAAGACACACACACACAATGAAATGTATGTAAGATCACTATGAGACACACTTGACTACTGGCCATAATGTAATTTAATATGAATCTTTATTCCTAATATGAATATCTCTTAAAACATAATAAACATGAATGATTTGTAAGTAAACAATAACAACAGAGAATTTATAAAATAATTATGAACAATTTAGAAATTATATTTTAGTTTGGAATTATGAACATCATTTTTAAAAGAAAATCATATTTCACAAATGAATTAAAGGAGTTTCTTTTCTGAACTCTCCAATTATCCTCATCTAGCATTTCTAATCATCTTAAAAAGTGAAAACGTCAAATAGACATTATGATTGCTGTATGTATATATGTGACTGTATGACCAATGTGATTCTGCAACCTGTACAATCAGAAAAATGAGAAATTATTCCTCATTTGATTCAAATGTATGAAATGTCAAGATCATTGTACTGTCATATGTAACTAATAAAAATAACTTAAAAAAGTGAAAATGTCTTAAAATGGTAGAGATGTTCATACTAATTTTATCATAAATATTCTTAATTTTATTTTTAAGTGTGATGAACATGGTTTTCTTTTTTGATATTAGGAAAATATTCCACTTTCTCTCCAATTCTGCAGTTCCACTAGGGCTAAAGCCATATAACTGATGACTCCTTAGAGTGAAGGCAGGTGGTGTCCCAAGCGTTGTGTTGCTGCCTTGGGTTCCACTGAGGCTGCTTGAGACAGTCTCTAACATTCAGTCAGTGGGGGACTCCTGTCTCTAGAACCAGCCAGGGAACTCTCCACAAACCTGGGTTCAGAGTGTCATAATGTGATCTATGCTGAGGAAGAAGGGACTGATCATTAACTCAAGGAGGAACAATACTCATTTATGGACAGGAAATAAATGTTCACCAGCAAGGACTGGGTTTGCAAAAAAATTAGACAAACTAGGAGAATTCACAATTGCTTTTAATTTATCTCTGACTTTCCAGAGTTGAAATTTATGCCTGAGATGAAAAAGTTTGAGGAACCTGATCTAAGGAAAGTAATCAACTAAAATTCATGTGTGTCAGGATCCCTGTGCTCAGTGGTGTATGTAAATTCCCAGGATCTACCTCTTTCATGATCTCCTCCTGGGGACATCAGGCTGAATTCTGGGGCAGGAAGAGAAAGGAAGGTTGATTTTTATGAAAAACCTTCCCCTGGGTCTGAAGAGGTATTAAAATGCCCCGAGAACACCAAACTTAAAGTGACTAGTGTGAGGACATCAAGTTCTTTTGAGGATTCCCATCATGGCCTGGATCATGTTTTAATTGATTTTCTTCTCTTAACGTTCAGGTCAGGGTAGGGGAACTGCATCCTTGGAGTGCCTACATAAAAACAGTGTCTCAGGGGGACAATTTTCTTTATAACTACAACTGTCTTATTGCTTTTAGTGGTTGGTTCTCAGATCACTTTGATCCAGGAGTCCTCACTCTCTTTTATCTCCAGGTAGGACAGGGACACTCACCTGTGGCCTTAGCTCTGGATTAGTCTACACAGGTCACTACTCTAGCTGGCACTAGCCAGCATTGCCAGGACATGCTCCTCAAATACTTTTCTATACCACAAACACCTGCCCTCTGGGGTCTCTGATCTATTCTCTGGTTCAATTTTTGGAAACAAAGCTGCTCTCACCATCAGTGAGGCTCAGACTAATGATGAGGCTGATTATTACTGCACCCTCAATATGGGTAGTGACATTCACACAGTAATCTAAACCCATGGATAAGTACAACCAAAACCTCTTTGTGTGCACAGAATGCCTCATACTTCACAGGGTGGAGAGAGATTGAGAGGGTAAAAATGTTCCATTCATGTGAATGTAATGCTGCATGACTACTGTCTTAACAGTGGATCATGCCATGTGCCTCAGCCTCTCCCTCCCAGTGTGTATCCACTTCTCAGTGTGCCTCCTACACTAGCCTTTACTCTCCCTCTTTGGTTGGGACGATGAGAAGAGGAGCTCATCTCTAAATATGTAACCATCATGAAGATTCAGAGAATCATACATTTAAGACACTTCTCATTCAAAATACTAACAAATGATGGCTAGCCTTTTCTCATAAATTGATTTGATTATGAAGATAAAATTAGTATTTAGTTTGCTTTTAAATTTAAAAAAATGAAATTGTTTTTACTATTTTGTTATGATTAACATAAGACAAATTTGATTTTATAATTATGTTATGGACATTTGTGAGGATTTATGATTAATATGTAGTCACACTCATCATTCATGTCTAAATTATTCCCATATTTCAACTTAGAATCCCTAAGGCATTCAGATTTAAAAATATCAATTCATTGCAAAAAAGAATTATCTAATTGCTAAGTGTAGCTGAAAAATTTGAGGCTTTCTGCAAGTACTTTTATGCATATTTTCAGTAGTTCATATAATTCATTTTTCAATGGGTCATATGATTATCTAGTGTCTGCACTAGAAACTTTCATAGAATTCTGACTTCCAAACACTCTCCTATCATTCACTGAGCTGACACTCCTGATGAAGGACATAAAGGTGCAGGACTGGAGGTTATATCTGGTCAGAAATGGGTCCTATTGCACTCATCACTGGCTGAACATGTGAAAAAGAAATGTATGAAAATTCAGCTTGAGTTAGTTTTTGGCTTTATCCATAGAAAATGGTACCATAAACTATTATGTTGATGTAATACACAAGAAGAAGAAAAGGAAACATTGTGTAAAAAATTTCCTGATATGTGCTTATCATTGCTATGTTAAGTTGCTTTTATTAATCTTTTGAAATCTAGGTTTAATTTTTGTGATTGAAATAAATAATAAACTGCTAAAAATCCTCATGCATGTGAATGGAAAATAATCCCACCATAATGCAAAAGCACAAACCCAAATCTCCAGTATATTTGCTCTTATTAAAATGTAATATAGTAGAGCTCTCAGTCATTCTTTGAATCACAGAAACTCCTCACAAACATGAAGCATTTTCGTCATTGTAGAGAATACATCAGGGGGATCTGTGGCATCCTCATATAGAACTTAAAGTTCCCTGGTGTGCACAATGCATTCTGGAACAAACCGTACACAAGGAGATTATGATATTTGTGAATATATTCCAATGTATGCTATATTGGAATTATTTTATAATCTTACTGGGAATTTTTACAAATTTATATCAACCAAACAAGAATAAGTTTTCCTTTAAATTATTTTTCTCTCTGAGCCAATTTTTTTTAGCTTGAAGGACTTTAAAAGCAGATGCAAATGTTAGATAAAATAGTGGATTAGAAGGAGAAGACAAATTGGAAATGACATGTTGGAGGACTGTCACCTTGAGATCACAGTTCTGACACCTGTGATAGGAGCAGGGGGAGGAAAGATGGGGTAGAAAGATCCTCTGACCAGAGGCAAGGCTGAGAGAGAATCTGCAGGCTGAGTGGCTCCTGGAAACTGGATGCCCATTAGAAGGCTACTAGTTCCCACAGAAGAACCCTTCACTAGTTACCCCAGAAGTCATCATTGCCTGGAAGCCAGCCAAGGACAGAGGCCTGACATTAAATCTGGTTCCACTGTAGGATCCCCTGTAAGACATGTGATGGGTACTTCCTGGGCTGCTTCAACCAGCTTTGGTGATGCATTCACCCTCAGGACAGGGGCTATGCCTATTCCCCTCTTTTTACTCCAATACTTGGTCCCAACATGAAGCCTAAGCTGAGGTCTTTCAAGGCTTTGGAGCCCTTGCTATCTGCATGCCCTGCAACATTTGCACACTTCCATACCCTCCTGTGCCTGGATCCTGCAGCTCCCATAGTCTGGGACCACTCCTTGAATTCTCTTTGTATCTCTATTGTCTGATGCATATGAAACATTTCATTCATTCTTAAAGAAAAAAAATGAGTGAAAAAAGAAATGAATAAATCATCTAATTCCCCGATTAGATGTTAATTTAACTTCAGCATTATTCCTATGGGTGGGCGATGATTCCCTGCAGCAGGGATTGTCCCTGAAATTACTAAATATATTCCAACTTTTCATACCATGGTCACAATGTGACAAATCTATAAGAAAATCCTCTCTGACCTGCTCTTAAACCTGGCCTCACTGTGTGAATCTGAACACAGGTGTTGCTTTTCCCTCATCCTGTTCTATGGATTTCCTACTCTTCTCCCACCAGGCATTCATTGTGCCCAGGTTCATACCTAAGGGACACTTGGCGTTTCACCTCTCTCCTATTTCCTCTGTTCTCATCTTTCACAATACCATAACAAATGCCTTCTGCCTGATATCTTTGTCCCAGTTTTGTCTAACAATTTCCCCCAGAGCATATGTGATATAATGATGGGCACACTTCTGGTTAAACATGTTCTGGTCAACCCATAAGTCACCTTAGAAATCTACACAGATGTACAGATGGGTAGAGTCCCATGCACATGAATATTGGTATGTTTCTAGAGGTAGTTTCTTCTAAGGCCCAGTTATTAAATAAGCTAGTTGATCATGTCAACCTTACTTGGTAAAGGACCCAGACAGTGGGAGTACTAATGGGTTAGAGACAGGTAGTAGAGACACATTGCATGAGCAGCCCCAACACTGGGAGGCCAACAGAGCTGGTATAAGTGAGGCCTGGGGAAGAGGATCTATCTATGTGAGGCCTACAAATTGGCTGCGCCCACAATGGCCTGGATTCCTTTCCTCCTTCAATGCACAGTTGGTATAGGCATCAGAGGCCTAGGGCAGACTCCTAACCTGAGTCATTACTCTCTGCCTTGAATACCCAAGTCACTGACCTCTGCCTCTGCCCTTCACTTTGACGGGTCTGTGCTTGCAGATTCCCTCTCTTTGCCTAGCCAGTATGGTACCTCCTCTTCTCTGTATCCCTGGATCAATACCCAGACTCACCTGCACTCTGAACAGGTGGTAGAGAAAACACATACTGGTACTGGGAGGACTTGTATAGAAGCTCTGCTACTCAGAGTCAGTGAAACATGTGTGTCCTGAGTTCCTCAATTGAATTTCTAGATGTCTCAACCAATAAAGTGTATTTGTAAGTTTCTGAGCTCCAGTTTGAGGACAAGGCCAATTATAACTTTCCTGTACATAAATTAGTTCTCTTGTCAGTGAAACAACCAAGTGAGCAATTGGTACAGAACCCTCATCTGTAGAGGTTCCAAGTTTATGTCAATTTACTGTGGTAGTTAAGAACCTCACTGTTTATAATAAGACATCAGATTCTGGTTTACACCATTGGCACAGCATAATTCTCTCCCATTACCCAATTCTCATAGAAACTGTAAAAAGCAAAACAAAAAAAATCACAAAAAATATATTAATGCTAAAAATAATAAAACTGTAAAATATTACCAGTAAAGAAAAATGACAAAATCATAGAATTTACAGGGAAATGGATGGCATTAGAGCAGATTATGCTAAGTGAAGCTAGCCAATCCCTAAAAAACAAATGCCAAATGTCTTCTTTGATATAAGGAGAGTAACTAAGATCAGAGTAGGGACGAAGAGCAGGAGAAGAAGATTAACATTTAACAGGGATGAGAGGTCGGAGGGAAAGGGAGAGAGAAGGGAAATTGCATGGTAATGGAAGGAGACCCTCAGGGTTATACAGTGGAGGAGGTAGAGAGAGAGGAGGGGAGGGGAGGGGAGAGGTGGGGAGGGGGGAGGATGGGAAAGGCAGCGGAGCACAACAGACACTAGTATGGCAATTTGTAAATCAATGGATGTGTAACTGATGTGATTCTGCAATCTGTGTATGGGGTGAAGGTGGGAGTTCATAACCCACTTGAATCAAAGTGTCGAATATGATATGTCAAGAAATTTGTAATGTTTTGAGCAACCCACAATAAAAAATTAAAAAAAAAAAAGAAGGTATGGCACAGAAGTGTGAAACCATCAAGAGAATAACCCATAATATCAGTATATCTCAATATATAAGGACATTTTATTTAAATTATAAATTATACATGTATACATATATATGTAATAAATTTCAGCATTGATATGTATATACCCATCAGGCCCAGAAATTGTACTTGCAAATTAGACTTTGAGTTCTGTAAATACATTCTATTTAGAGCAGTATAATTGAATTAAACATGTAAACATCCCTGATGTCTCTGCAGATTGATATGTAAGGGCTTGCTTTATTTTGTCTTTTTATTTGCTTTTTGGAAACTACTTAGTCATAGACTTATGTAGACTATCTATGTGAATAATAGAATTCAGATGTTTTACTCTAAGTGGAAGTAGTAAGAATAAAGTTTTAAAAAGAACTACAGTTATTTTATACCAGACAAAGGTGCCAAAAATGTATTGAAGAAAAGATAGCCTCTTCAACAAATGGGGCTGGGAAAACTGGAAATCCACAAGTAACAAAATGAAACTAAACCCCTATTTCTCTCCATACATAAAACTCAACTCAAAGTGGATCAAGGACCTGGGAATTAAACCAGAGACCCTGGGCTTAATAGAAGAAAAATTAGGCCCAAATCTTCATCATATTAGATTAGGCCCCAACTTCCTTAAAAAGACAAGAATTAAAACCAAGAATCAATAAATGGAATGGATTTAAACTAAAAAGGCTTCTCAGCAAAAGAAAGAATCAGTAAGGTGAACAGAGTCTACAGAATGGTAGCAAATCTTTACCACAAGCACATCAGATAAAGTACTATTCTCTAGAATATATAAAGTACACAAAAACCTTAACACCAAAAACCAAATAACCCAGTTAACAAATGGACCAAGGAATTGAACAGACACTTCTAAGAAGAGGATATACAATCAATCAACAAACATATGAGAAAATGTTCAACATATCTAGCAATTAGCGAGATATAAATCAAAACTATCCCAAGATTTCATCTTACTCCTGTCAGAATGGCAGCTATTATTGAAAAAAAAAAAAGTATTGGCAAGGATGTGGGGAAAAAGGAACACTGGTACATTGCTGGTAGGACTACAAATTTGTGCAGCCAATATGGGAAACAATATAAAGATTCCTCAAAAAACTGAAAATGGGACCACCATTTGACCCTGCTATTCCTTCCTTGGTCTATAGCCATAGGACTTAAAAGCAGCATTCTACAGGGACACAGCCATATCAATATTTATAGCAGCACAATTCACAATAGCTAAATTGTGGAACCAACCCAGATGCCCTTCAGTAGATTAATGGCTAGGGAAACTTGGTTTAAATACAAAATATAACATTACTCAGCATTAAAATAGAATAAAATCATGACATTTGCAGGTAAATGGATGAAGTTGGAGAATATAATGCTAAGTGAAGTAAGCCAATCCACAAAATCCAAAGGCCAAATGTTTTCTTTGATATGAAAATGCTGACTCATAAGGATGATGGGGCTGGGTAGCCAGAGCAATGGAGGGACTTTAAAATAGGGCAAATGGGAGGTAGAGGATAGGAGGGAGCAAGGGGGTCAGAATGATTGTGGAATGTGTTAGACATCAATATTCTAAGTACATGTATGTATACATGAATGGTGTGAATATACTTTTTGTACAATCACAGATATGAAAAAAATGTGCTCTATATGTGTAATATGAAATGAATTGCATTCTGCCATTATGTGTAACAAATTAGAACAGATAAATGATTTAATAAAGAAAAATAAGACTGAAAGAAAAAATAAATGACTCATCTAATTCTCCTATTTTGTTAATTTAACTTCAGCATTGTTCCTATGGAAGAGGAATAAATCCCTGAAGCACTAATTGTCTCTGAAATTACTAAATATTTTCCATCTTTTCATATCAATGTCACAATGTAACAAATGTACAACAAAATACCCTCCTACCTTTTCTTCCACCTTGCCTCACTGTGTGAATCTGAAAACAGGTGTTGCATTTCCCACATCTTGTTCTCTGCACTAACTGCTACTGTCCCACCTGAGATTCATTAGACCCAAGAGTCACACATAAGAGGTACTTGACATTTCACCTCTTTCTTATTTCCTATGCTCTGATCTTACACTACACACCCACAAATCCTCCTGCCAGATCTCTTTGTCCCTATTTTGTCTTACAAGTTTCCCAGAGCTGATGCTCTAGTATAAGAGAATGATGGCAACAATCCAGGTTAAACATGTTCTAGTCAATGCATAATTCACCTTAAGAATCTAAACTGATGCACAGATGGGCAGAGTCCTATGCACATGGACATGAGTGTGGGCCCAGCAGTTATTTCCCCTAAGCTTCAATTATTGAGTAAGCTAGTTCATCTTGCCACCCTCCCTGAGTCAGGAAATGAGACACTGCAAATACCTGTGGGGTAGATACAGAGGGTAGTGACACATTTTCATGAGCAGCCACAACTCTGTAGGCCAATGGAGCTGGTATAAGAGGCCTGGGGTAGTGGAGCTATCAGAGTGAGGCCTAAGAAGGAGCTATGTCTACCATGGCCTGGACTCTTCTCCTCCTTCTGCTCTTCTCTAAATACACTGGTAGGTACAGGCCTGAGGGGCCAAGGGCAGACCCCTAGCCTAAGTCATTTTTCTCTGCCTCAAATACCAGTCACTGTCCCCTGCCTCTGCCCTTCATTGTGATGGATCTGTGCTTGCAGGTTCTCTCTCTTTGCTGCACTGACACAGCTGCTCTCCTTCTCTGTATCTCTAGGATTAACAGGCAGACTCGCCAACACTCTAAACATAGACCTACTATTGGTAGATTAAAAACATGTACTGGTACTAGCAGGACTTGTATCTGAACACTACTCAGACAAACTTGTATCTGAGTCAAACTCAGACAAAGAGCTGGGGCCTGGGTTCCACAATTGAATATCTGGACATGAAGATATCTCAACCAATGAAGTGTATTTGTAAATCTCTAGCTTCCAGTTAGAGGACAAGGACAATTATTACTGTCCTGTATGTGAAATTAGTATTAATGACAGTAAAATCATATGAGGTAGTGGGACATGTCCCTCATCTGTAGAGGTTCCAAGTTTATGC
This sequence comes from Marmota marmota marmota, assembly GCF_001458135.2. Classification (NCBI taxonomy): domain Eukaryota; kingdom Metazoa; phylum Chordata; class Mammalia; order Rodentia; family Sciuridae; genus Marmota; species Marmota marmota. Next base: position 3,277,712 of record NW_025999898.1, read on the forward strand.
CACTTTATGGTGGTAGTCAAGAAACCACACTGTTTATAAAATAACACATCAGATTTATATTAGTGCCACACCACAATTCTCTCCCATTAAACAATGCTCATAAAAACTGCAAAATGCAAAACAAAAAAGCCACAACAGCTTATATTAATAATAAAACTAATAAAATTATTAATTACCATCATTAAAGACATTATGGCATAGAAATTGCAACCCATCAAGATGATAACCTGTAATATCATTATAAGTCAATATTCAACAATAGTTTATTTAAGTTATAAACTATGCATAATTGTATATGTAGTAAAATTTTAGCAGTGATCAGTGTCTCTACCCATCAGGAACCAGAAAATGTAATTGAAAATTATATACTGAATTTGGTAACTGCGTTTAAAACAATATAATTGAGTTTAATATGTAAACATCCCTGATGTTTCTGCAGATTGACATGTAGGGCTTTTTTTGTCATGCTGGGGATTGAACCCAGGGTCTTGTGCATGCAAGGCAAGCACTCTACCAACTGAGCTATATACCCACTCCTTTATTTGCTTTTAAAAATCTCCTTAATTTTACACTCATGTAAACTATACATGTGAATAATAGAATTGTGATATTCTGCATCAAGTGGAAGCACTAAAAATTAAAAGATTTTAAAATAAAGTTTTTCTTGCTTGTGTAAAATATTTTTCAAACTTAATTTCAATATTCCAAAGCCTTAGAACATAACAATACATTTGGTTTATTTTACTTTTGTCATAATATCAAGCCTGGTTGAAGAATTGTGTGCATTTTAAATCCTCTGTCTCAGTAACCTTAGATCCTGCAAGTGTTTAAATTAATGAAGGAAAGGAGTCTAATGGTAGGCTAAAATCCTCATTTAAGTGGTTTATTCTTCCTGTGAATACCAGGATATGCCTGTATCTATGCAGTAATCCACAGATTGGTCCTAGAGAACAAGAAAATTCACGCTAGCTGAGCATATGTCATCATTCCTTTTGATTTACACATAACCTTAAAGCACCTGGATTCAGAGTGAACATGCCGTTTTGGTATAATACATATATTTTCACTTAAATGCCTTTGTGGAATATTTAAAGCATTTTATAGATATGTAGCACATTTCATTGTTACTTTAATATGCACCAAGAAATGAGATTTAGTGTTATTTCATTTATTTTCTTTTTTATTTGTTATTCTTGGATAAACATTACAGTAAAGTATATTTTGACATATTGTTAATACATGGGGTGCAACCCATTATAATTTTGATTCCAATCTTGTGGTTGAACATGATGTGGAGTTATAATGGTCATTTATTCATATATTAACACAGTGAAGTTATGTCCAATTCATTCTACTGTCTGTCCTATTATCATCACTCTCTTTTTCCTTCATTCCCTTTTGTCTAATATAATGAACTTCTATACTTACCCCACCTACTCTAACTTGCAATGGGTTACCATCCACATATCAGAGAGAACTTTTGGCCTTTGGCTTTTGGGGATTGGCTTATTTCACTTCGCATGATAATCTCAAGTTTCATTCATTTACCCACAAATGCCATAATTTCATTCTTCCTTAAGGCTAAATAATATTCTATTGTGTATATGTACCATATTTCTTTATCCATTCACCTGTTGAAGGTAGCTAGGTTGGTCCCATATTTTAGTTATTGTGAATTGAGCTGCTATAAACATTAATGTGGCTGCATAACTGTAGTATGCTGATTTTAATTGAGAAGTAGAATAGCTGGGTCAAATGGTGGCTCCACTCCAAGTGTTCTAAGGAATCTCCAGACTGCTTTCCAGAGTGTTTGCAATGATTTGCAGTTTCACCATCATGTGCTTATTTTTTATCTGAAATTTTCTTCCTGAAACATTGGTAATTTTATTCAGTTTGTTTTATGTTACTGGGTGTAGAGAGATCAAATATTCTGGGTTAATTTTTGGAGAAAAAGTTAGAAAAAGCATAATCAAAAGAAAACTTTATATGTTCTGGTGGATTTGGGTACACTCATTAAGAAGAGGAGGATTATATTTCCTGATCTGCAAAGGAGCAGGGAACAATTTTTGTCTTGCTCTTTCTGAATTGAAGGGCAAGTGGAGCTTGACCTGTGGAAAAAATATCTGGAGAAAATTAACAGTCATTGCACTTAAGAGAACTATGTGAAGGTGGAAAAATAAATTTTCATTAAAACTACATAAAAGCACAAGGGGACATACTCTGCCTATTCTTCATAGTAGAAGAAAGAAATGAAGAAAGGAGGGTGGGAATAGTGATGAAAATTTAATATATTAATGTTTTATAAATTTGAATGGCTTATTAATGCACACATTTTAATACAATTTATTCTAAAATGATTTATCAATCAGAATGTAAGTTATTTTACAAATTTCTATACTATTGCTTTCAGAAATATTAAAACTACACTGAGATTCCATCTCACTCCAGTCACAATGGCAATTATCAAGAATATAAGCAACAATCAATTTTGAAGATGTGGGGAAATGTATACTCATACATTGCTGGTGGAACTGAAAATTGGTGCAACTACTCTGGAAAGGTCTATGTAGATTCCTCAGAAACTTGGAATGGAACAACAACTTAAACAGCTATCCCGTTTCTTGGTTTACACCCAAAGGTATTAAAATGTATACTATAATGATGCATCTGTATCAATATCTGTAGCAGTTCAATCTACAGTATCTAAACTATAGAAAGAGGCTAGGTTCCCTTAAATAGATAAATGGATAAAGAAAACGTGGTATGTATACACAATGAAATATTACTCAGCCTTAAAAAGAAGGAATTTGTGGCATTTATAGATAAATGGATGAAACTGGAGACTATAATCTTAAGTGAAATAAAACAATCCTAAAAACACAAAGCCTCATTGTTCTCTCTGATATGTGAATGCTAACTCAAAATAAGGGAAAGGGGTGAGGAAGAATAGAAATACTTAGGATTAGATAAAGAGGAATGAAGGGAAGGAATGGGGAATAGAAACAGAAAATAGTAGTAGAATGAATTGGACATAATTTCCTGTGTGTGTGTGTGTGTGTGTGTGTGTGTATATATATATATATATATATATATATATATATATATATAACCAATGTAATTATACATCCTATACAACCAGAAAAATGGGAAGTTATACTCCATATAAGTATAATATGTGAAAACATATTCTATTGTCATATATAACCAATAAGAACAAATAAAAAGTAAAATAAAAAAAATTAAAATTCAGGATGTACTTCCTCAGATGGAAACATGGAACCTTCCTGAGATACACTGAATCATATTGAACAAATATGAACAAAAGCTGACATTCATGTCCACATACCTGCATATGTCACAGTGAGGAGAACAATACTTTTTTATCCATGACTGAAAATATTCATGGGTTCTGGAATCTGACTCCTTTCAGGGTCTCCAGTCCCTGTGGCATTCCATGTAACCAATGGTGGCTGAAATGCTACATGGTTGTGACTGACTCATTGTCACAACCCTCATTCACACTTGCTGACAATAAAGGTTACAAATATGTGAACTGAGAAAACTTAATAACATGCATATATGTATCTTCTAAATAGCATCAAATGGCTGCTCATAAGGTATTGCAACTGTGTTTCGTACCAAGTCATAGGTGAAAAGACTATGGGAACAAAATTTTTTTGTTGTGGATAAACAAGATGGTACCCACAAAATAATGAAACTGAAAAGTTTATATTCACCTGCTTAATTTTGATCTGAGAAGAATTTATATCAAAGACAACACCGTAGTCCTGTTCAGGGAAGGGTCAAGTGAGCTGTGCATAAATTCACCATGAGGAGTCTGAGGAATGCAAGAAGGCCTTCCTGAGATAATGAGGAGGCCACACAAGGGGCTAAATGGCTGGGCACCTAAGCAGAGGCAGTGGGTATAGTGGAGACATAGGATTGTCTCAGGGGTTCTGATCACAATGTAACATGATGATGTGTATGAACAACAGGGGGCACTGCAGACCAGTTAAGAGGAGTTAGGTAGTAACAATTAATATAATAAGCCACCTGGCTCTTCCTGAGTTTCTCATGTTATGGCTCACAGCTGTGACCTCCCACATCTCTGACCCAACCCAACTCCACCCCTGCACACCCACTTGGCATCTTTATGTACAAAAGTTGAACCCAGACCCAGGGTATAATCAGAAAATGTGAAGGAAACTAATTTGCATGGATAGAACTTCCCCTTCTCAGAGTTTAATAAAGAGGGCAAGTGAGAAACTTGGGGGAAACTCTGCTCAGGACTAGGAAGAGGAAGCAGAGTTCAGGATGACCTTCACCATGGCCTGGTCTTGTCTCCTCCTCACAGTCCTTGTTCAGTGCACAGGTGACATGATATGGAGGAGGAATAGTGTGTGGGAGTCCTCTGATATAGGTCCTGATTATACTCTTTTTTCTAGACAAATATCACTTTCTCTGTGTTTCTCTCACTTCCAGGTTCCTGGGCCCAGTCTGTGCTGACTCAGCAGCCCTCACTTTCTGGGACTCCAGGACAGAGGGTCACCATCTCCTACACTGGAAATAGCAACAATATTGGTGGTAATTATGTGAACTGGTACCAACAGCTCCCAGAAACGGCTCCCAAACTCCTCATCTATGGTAATAGTAATCGACACTCAGGGGTCCCTGATCGCTTCTCTGGCTCCAAGTCTGGCAACTCTGCTTCACTGACCATCACTGGACTCCAACCTGAGGATGAGGCTATCACTGTCAGTCTTATGATGACAGCCTGAAGGCTCGCACAGTGCTTCAGGCTCATGGGGAAGTAATACAAGAACCCTTTACCATCTGTCAGGATGGCAAACACGCAGCAGCTTTGCTCAGGCCTGGTCTCTGGCTTTTTCTGCTACCACTACTATAAGCCCAGCTGAATCTACTGGCACCCCTTTGAGTGAGAAGGTTCTTGTCCTCTGCACTCAGAATCATTCAAAGCAGCATGTTTCTAGGAAAATGCATCCATAGAAACAGAAATCCCTGCTTCTTATTAGCTTGAGGAGATGAACAGAATGCTGTTGTCCCTTTGCTTTGAAGTTCAGCTGATGAGGCAGCCAGTGCATTCCTTGTCTTCTCAGAGTTCACATCTGATGGGGAATCCTGTGGTTCCACACTTCATTTTTCTTATTTCCATTTATTCTAGAACTGTGTCTTCTTCTCCTTAGGCCTCATTGTGTATAAATGTGATTCATGTTTTAGCCTAATTTTATGTAAGTTTTCTAACAGGCAATATTTGAAAGACAATAAATACACATAATTGAAAACTGAGAGATTTTGAGATAGTGTCCCACCTTTGGGAACATCAAGACAGTTAGGTCAAGGAATCTGTCCACCAGCCCACAAGCCTACTTTAACCTTTCAGAATCCTCCCTCCATCTCTGCCCACAGAACCTCCCATGAAATCACTGACTTTATTTCTGTGATTATTGGTCAGGTTTTCTCATATATTTAAAAACAATAGAGAATATTTTTTCTTGAATGACCTTTTCAATTTTATAAATACTTTTGAGACCCTTTTACATTTTGTTGAAATTTCATTGATTCTGCTGCGGACATATCATGACCTTTATGGTCTCTGGATATTGCTGTGTTGATGCACACTTTTTTATGATCATGTGTGTGTTAAAATTTTATTTTATAACTTTGTAAGTATAGAGAGCAATATAATCTAGCCTTCATTGTATTGATTGAGTTATTGACCTCCTGATATAAGAACTTTCCTCAAAAATTGATAGGAACCAATCAGAAATCCTATTCCTTTGTTATCTATTCACTGGACTCAGCATCTCCTCATGGGGCCTGTGGAGATGTCTTCCCAGGCCTTTCCCCTCCTCACTTAGTAGAAAAACTGTCCTATTTCAAGGCTTGTGGTGGAACTGAGATAAAGGCAAGAGGGCTGACATGCTTGAGTTTCAGGGAGTTACTTGCAAGTAGAAGGCAATTAGGGGATCAAGTGTCCGCCTTGTGTGCTCACTCAGAGTTTTGAAGGTGTCTCTTACATTGTCAGAATCTTTGCAAGGAGCTCTGCAACTATAACACGTTTCCTGGAGCCCATCTGATGACAATAATACTACTAGGAAAATTGTGGTGTCTCCATATACTGATAACAATAGCTAACACATAAGGGAGGCTCAGGACAGGGACAGGCAGTGAAGGTGTGTATTTCTAGCTGCATTCAGGATACAAAAGTTATTTTGGTCCATGTCCCGCCTGAGGTGCCTCCAAATCAGGTTTCTGAAGTCCAGTTAGTTAAGTAAGAAATAAGCACCTTTCATGTTTCCTTCTTAATCTCATGTCAGTTGAGATTCCCAGTAGTTAACCAGTGTCTGACAAACAGTTCATCTTACAAGGACACATGCTGTGACATCTTGAAAGGCATAGATGGCAAGAGCTTGACCAGAAACACTTCTCCTTAGATACTTTCAGGGAATAAAAGTGGATTCGGGTAGTTGCAGCTAAGAGACAGAACGCATAAAAAATCCAGGTGGTATGAATGCCACCATGTTTGCTATATTTATATGCTTTTATTTCCTTTAAAAGCTACAGAAGGGAATTCAAGAGACATGCATAGGAGGCCAGATTGTCCCTTGCAGATATAGGGAACAATAATAAATGTTTGAACATTCAAAAAGAAAGGGGTTTATATCAGCGACAAAACTTCTGAAACGGAAATGAGGAAAAACACTCCATTCACAATATCCTCAAAAAAAATAAAATACTTGGGAATCAACCTAACAAAAGAGGTGAAAGATTTATATAATGAAAACTACAAAACCCTAAAAAGAGAAGTAGAAGAAGATCTTAGAAGATGGAAAAATATACCCTGTTCATGGATAGGCAGAACTAACATCATCAAAATGGCGATATTACCAAAAGTTCTCTATAGGTTTAATGCAATGCCAATCAAAATCCCA
>NW_025999898.1:3284913-3296033 GCF_001458135.2 Marmota marmota marmota
ATATGAATTACAGTGGATGGGGTAGAGAGAGAAGATGGGAGGGGAGGGAGGGGGGATGGTAGAGGATAGGAAAGGTAGCAGAATACAACAGTTACTAATAGGGCATTATGTAAAAATGTGGATGTGTAACCGATGTGATTCTGCAATCTGTATTTGGGGTAAAATTGGGAGTTCATAACCAACTTGAATCTAATGTATGAAATATGATATGTCAAGAGCTTTATAATGTTTTTCAACAACCAATAAAAAAAAATTAAAAAAAAAATAAAAATAAAAATATGCATTCATTTTGTAAAAAAAAAAACAAAACAAAAAAAACAAAAAGAAAGGGGTCTTTCACCATGAGGTTGGCAGGGTGTGACAGAATTAGCTGCATCTAGAGCTTGCTCTGTACAACAACTAGTTGGAGAAAGAAAGCCAAATGAGGAGCCCCCCAACCTCCTGTGTACATAAGAGAAATATTATAGAAGATAGGTAGCCAGAAAAACTTGATATCTGGCCATGAGAACCACCAGAGTGTCATTCTCTCAATTCAACAGTAGGTCTATTTATTGTGAGCTGCTTTTGTGATCCATTGGTTAGCATTCAGCTCTCTCACTGCCATGGCCCAAGTTAGATTTCTGGTCAGTGAAATGTTCCTTTTGCCATCTGTGGTGGTGCATGCCTGTAATCCCAGATACTCAGAAGGCTGAGACAGCAAGTTTAAGGCAAACTTCAACTACTGAGGTACAACTTGCCTCAAAAACAAACAAAATAAAACAAGAACAATGAAATATCACAGAGAAGCCATTCATTCTAATATTTAACTTGGGACATTGAAGATGTTTCTGATTCTCAATGGTTATGAACATTGCTTTGGTTAGCAACTTAAAGGGTTTCCAGGAATTGGGTGGATATAGGACTCTGCATCACATGTGTGCACAAATAGTGTCATGGTTACCAAATTTCCATTTCCTTTTCAGTGCCAGACACAATTCTCTGCCTCCTTGAAGAATTCCTTGGCTCAGGCTTCACTTTGTCTGATAAAGTAGAATCAGGGGAGGCCTGTGGTACATTTGGACAGTAGCATGATAAATTGAAGAGCTACTGACCGACTTCTCTCCTGAATGTTTCCTTCTGCATGCTGACAAGAATTATCCCACAAGTGATTGAGTTAGTAACAGAATGAAAATGAACACATGAAGAGAATCACCATTCATCACATACAGTGCAAAAGGTGTGTGAGCAAGAATTTTGCCATGTTACTTCACATCACAGAGTTGCAATTGTGTTTATCCAGAATGACAAAAACTATCTGGTCAAATAACAAAGTAAAATTTCTAAGTCTATGCATCTCAATGCTAACAGATAATGTGTTTTCAGTGGGTGACTGAATTAGTATAAACTCCACTTGCTCCACAGCAGGTTGATTGGCAAGATTAATTAGTAGAGGCAGATGTAAGCAGACGACTGAAAAACTGCTCACCCTGAATATCCATGTGGGAAACAGTGTCCTAACTTATGTGAGGCTCTTCTAAGACTGTCACCCACAGTAGAATCTGGTCTTAAGCATATTCTTCTCAATTAAAAGTGGATTCATTGGCAGATAGATTGTATGTTAGGCCACAAAACAAGTCTTTAGAAATTGAAGAGAAGGGAGTTATTCTAATCTAAGAGGCCAGTTGTTCTTTCCTGTAAGTTTCACTGACATTGATATATCTACTATAAACAATGTGTGTTATCATGCATACATAATTCTTAGTCAGGAATGCCCCAAAAGCTGAGAGTGGTGGTGCACACCTGCAATTCCAGCAGCTTGGGAGACTTAAGCTGTAGGATAACAAGTTCAAAGCCAGCCTCACCAACACTGAAAGGTCATAATCAACTTAGCATGACTTTTTATCTAAAATAAAAAGGGGCTGGGGATGATGCTTAGTGAGTAAGACCCTCTGTGTTCCTGACACACAAAAATCAAAACAGAAAAAAAACAGGAAAGCCCTTCCAAGCTTGGTGTATTTTTGAGTAGTGTAGCCATGTAGACCTGGTTGACCGTATGCATAACTGAATTTAGCTCAACTGAAGTAGTTTTTAAAAAAATGAAAATGGAAAGAAAAGAAAATTTAATTCTCTCACTTGGAGCATTTCCTCTTTTTTTCTTCTTAACCCTGTAGAATATATAACTAAATCATTTTCAACTTAAGCCTTCTCTACATCCAATGAGAATCTCAAAATCAATAACCCTATCAGCAAATTGTTCATGAAAAAAACTTATTTACTCATTAAAAACATGCCTGAGTAAGGTTTCATCTTTATTATTTTTTCTTTTGATAACTTCCACTTATGAAAGAAAGAAGTGGATCATTAAAGGGAGAAATATTGAATAGAGGAGTAGATCCAGGAGAGGGAGAAAATGAGAGAATGGGCAGGTACTGTGGAATGACATCAAACAAATGATGTTATGTGTTAAGAGCAACATATCACAGTTAATTTCAATTTTATTTATTATTTTTTTGCACCAATTAATTAAAACAGGAATGAGACCAGTTGAGTAGATAAACATGTTTTGGGGAGGGCATAATGGAAATAAAAGGAAAATACTGGAGAAAGAAATTGATAAAATTATGTTTCCTGTATGTATGACTATAGGTAAAAGTTAATCTTATTATTATCATGCAATCATAATAAACCATTCAAGCAGTATACAAAATAAATCTTATTATGAAGAAAACTTAGATAAAATCAAGATCATGCAATGATATCAATAAAGAAACAAAAACAGATAAATAAATATAAACAGGAATGCTCATAGAAAACTCAAATAACGAATGTGAGATAGTCTTGAAAATTCAATGGAAATGTCATACAAACAATTCAACACTTCTTTATCCAATGAGACCTTACAGCTTAGGACCAAAAGATCTCCATGGGGCAATATGTATATTTGTAGAAAACTGGTAGAAACTCAATAGGTTCAGCTTTATTGGATCATGAAAATTTGCTCAGTGGACCATGCACAGTGCTAGAAAAGGTGCTTCCTCCCATGGGGAAAATCCACAAAACACAGCCACTCTGGGTCTATCTCTGATCACATTAGTGTTCTGAGGACTGAGGAACATGATTTGAAGTTGATGTTAAAGCGTTTATATTTATATAATACATCAGAGAAACATGCCTCCTTCAGCAGGGAATTCAATAATAAATCATGTGCAATCAGGAAATCTGTTCTAAGCTTTAGGGCTGGGAATCCTTCTAAAATGCATACCACAGGTTGGACATGTCTCCTTCTCCTTAATCAGTGTTTAGGATGATAAAGACTTTGAATTCCAACCATTGTAGCAACATTCTTTTGTACTTCCTCATTCCAGATGTTTTCTTGAGGTTTTATGCTCACTTATGAGGTTGTGAGACTCAGGAACCCTCACTGACAACTTGGTATGGAGGGATAGTCACAGTTTTAGTCACCAATGATTACTTCTCATACTAGTTTCAGTAGAAGTCTATCCAAGTGACCAGGGCCCTGATTTAAGTCAAAAACAAAAGACACTCTTAGGTCTTCCTGGTTCTCAGGCTCCCTTGCTGTGGGCAAAGTAGCCTGATCTTCTCAGGTGTACAGCCTGAGGGTGTAACAGTTTCAATGTGTGATACATTACAGTGTTTCTCAGTGCAGTCAGACCCAGATGGAGAACAGAGATCTAAACTTGCACATGACTTAGGCTAGATAGAAATATGATCACAGTATATGGGAATCATAAGACTGGACACTGACCACTCTGGCAGCCAAATGATGAGTGTCCATAAAGACAGGTTTAGGAAAAGGGCTGGTTAGTTTCTGTTCCTATAGAAGTCCAAAATGGAGGACATCTGTCAATTGTTTGTGAGGAAATATTCCACAAAATATTCATTCAGTTATCTGAACTCCTTATATGCCAAAGCAAGGCTTGTCTCTCTTAGACTTATCACTTGGGGCCCAGACCTGAAGATACTAGTTAGTTAATAAACTGCAGAAATGATTAAGTAAAAGTGCACATATAATTAACAGCCAGCATTAGCTGATAAAGTGTTTTCAGAATGATTTTATCCTTTCTCTTTGATTAAACAGGGGTACCAGAGTTCTCTCCTCAGCTTTTCTCTCTTGTTAGCAGCCACATTCCTCATTAATGTCTTCCCTCACAGTGCTTGAACCCCATATTTAACACCAAGGTGACAGAGTGCCACTAGACAAGGTCACAGTCAACTCTTTCTAAATAGAGAAGCCTAAATATTTGACTCCTTAACAAATATTTCATTCTCTTATGGATAGAGAAAACATCTAATTGCTATATTTTCCACCATACTCAAGAATGATGGCACCTGCCTGGTTATTCAAATAAGAAATGTCTAATTCCTAATATTTTCCACCTTTCTCACCCTACATGTCCTTGTGTTTAACACATTATGAAGATTCTGTCTTTGAACAGAGCTCTAATAAATCTCACCATCCTGTTTTCCCTTCTTAGTGTTTCTGTATAGATTAATGAATTTCTTAGGAAATCTTTTCAAACCTCCAGAAATGCAATATAATATGGACTAGGGTATATGTAATTTAAATATATAATTTATGTGCATATATAATTGCTAGATATTCAATCCAGGGCCTCCCACATGCTAAGCAAGGACTCTATCACTGTGCAATGATCCCAGCCACCCTAAATCAATTTTATAGATTCAACTCCAGGTGCAGTTCCTTAAAGAAGACCTCTTAATGTCCCAAATAGTGAGTTTAAATTGCTCAGGATTTGAATTTTGGTAGAGCTTAATCACTTTCCTATAATTTTGTTCTTTCTTCCCTATATTGCATAATTCTTAAATGACAACAGTATGCTAATATTGATGAAATTGTTCTTATGTGCAACTTATCACACAGGTATTTCAAGCAAAGCAATGTGTTCAGTGATGGTGGCAAATTTTGTGGCATTCAGCTGTGAGCACCCTAAAGATTGACCTGTGACAAGAAGATGTCAAAGAAGAGCTGTGGAAGGGCTTTCATGATGTTTCTCACAGCTGACTAAACCCCACTAGCCTTAGGTCTAGCAGAGGCTAAGCTGCCTCCTGTGCTCCCCACGGAGATCTTCACCCTGATGCTCTCAGGGGCTGGTGATGACTCTTGAGCAGCATCCTGTGCAAGATTTCCAATAGCTTCTCTATGACATTTCCAATGGTAAAACTCAAAATGGGCATCTCCCTCAGCATCCTTTTCTGTCAGATCCTAAGGCTCATGGATCAGAGATCAGATGTACACAGAGAAAATGGGAAAGTAGGAATTTAATTTACCTGAAGAGCCAGTTCCTTTCCCCGAGGGCAGCAGAAAGGATAAGACAAATCTGAGTTAGCAGAGTTTCTCTGGGAGGATAAAGCACCAACCTACCATGGCCTGTACCCCCATTCCTCTTGCTACTCTCTCATTAAACAGGTGGGGACAGGTCTCAGAGACTTAGGACAGCTCCCATCCCATATCAATTCTTCTAGTTCAGATGACTTGTATCTTAAATATGGTTCTCAATCCAGCACACATTATTGTTTGTGTTTTCAGGTTCTCTGCCCAGCCTTTGCTGACTCAGTCACCCTCCCTTTCTGTATCTTCTGAAACATCTGCCAGATTAATGGACACCCTGAAGTATGCCTTAAGTGTTCTTGAAAAAGTGAGAAAGTAGTAACAGGAAAAAAGAGGAACTATTCTAGATTTTCCCTGAAATATTACTCAAATTTTGTAATTTCCATGGCTCTGGGGTTCCTGGCTTCTTCTCTGGATCCAAATATGTCCCAACCAATTCATCACTTTTTCTCATTTTTAGGCTGCATCATGAGAATTAGGCTGATTATTACTGTGTCATTGGCCACATTTATGCTTTTCACAGTGACATAGGCAGATAGGATATTGGTACAAAAAAATCAGGCTGCTCATGGTTTTGGACTATAACGCTTCACCGATCTCAAATTCATATGCTTTTACACTAAATATGAATTTAAGTAAGTTCTGGGTCACAATGTTTGTCCTCTAATTTTTCTAATGAAAGTTTCTGAAATATAAGGAAAATTAAAAATAACACCAAAATAAATAAAATATCCAACCTTTTTCTTTTTAACTAAAATTATTCCCTGTTTTATGTCTTTATTGATTTTTTAAAAAATAAATCACAGTGGAAAGAATTACAATTCTTATTACACATATACAGCACAATTTTTTCATATCTCTAGTTGTATATAAAGTATGTTGAGACCAATTCCTGTCTTCATATATGTACTTTGGATAATGATGTCCATCACATTCCACCATCCTTGCTAATACCCTTTCCCCTCCTTTTCATTCCCACCCCTCTGCCCTACCTACTATTCATTTATTCCTCCCATGCTCCTCTTCCTACCCTACTGTGAGTCAGCCTCCTTATATCAGAGAACATATTTGGCTTTTGTTTTTTTAGAATTGTCTAACTTCATTTAGAATTTTCTTCTCCAACACCATCCATTTACCTGCTAATGCCATGATTTTATCCTCTTTTAATGCTGAGTTAAATTCCATTGTGTATATATGCCACATTTTTTATCCATTTATACACTGAGGGGCATATATGTTGGCTCCACAGTTTAGCTATTGTGAATTGTGCTGCTATAAACCTTGATGTGGCTGTTTCCCTGTAGTATGCTGTTTTTAAGTCTTTTGGGTATAAACTGAGAAGAGGGATAGCTGGGTGTCAAATGAAAGTTGCATTCCCAGATTTCCAAGAAATCTCCAAACTGCTTTCCATATTGGCTGCACCAATTTGCAGTCCCACCAGCAATGTATGAGTGTACCTTTTTCCCCACATCCTCGCTAACATTTATTGTTGTTTGTCTTCATAATAGCTGCCATCTGACTAAAGTGAGATGATATATTAGTTTTGATTTGCATTTCTCTAATTGTTAGAGATGATGAATATTTTTTCATATATTTGTTGATTGATTGTATATCCTCTTCTGAGAAGTGTCTGTTCAGGTCCTTAGCCATTTGTTGATTGGGTTATTTGTTTTTTAGGTGTTTAGCTTTTTGAGTTCTTTATATACATAGAGATTAGTGCTCTGTCTAATGTGTGAGAGGTAAAAATTTGCTACAAGATGTAGGCTTTCTGTTCACCATGCAGATTGTTTCTTTTGCTGAGAAGATATTTTTTAGTTTGATTCCATCCCATTTATTGATTCTTGGTTTTAATTCTTGCATGATAAGGATCTTATTAAGGAAGTTGGGGCCCAATCTGACATGATGGATATTAGGGCCTACTTTTCCTTCTATTAGACAGAGTCTCTGGTTTAATTTTTAGGTCCTTGATCCACTTTGAGTTAAGTTTTGTGCATGGTGAGAGATAGGGCTTTAATTTCACTTTGTTGCATATGGATTTCCAGTTTTCCCAGCACCATTTGTTGAAAATGCTATCTTTTCTCCAGTACATGTTTTTGGCAACTTTGTCTAATATAAAATAATTGTAGTTTTGTGGGTTGTTCTATATTCTGTACCAATGGTCTACCAGTTTGTTTTGGTGCCAATACCATGCTGTGTTACTATTGCTCTATAGTATAGATTAAGGTCTGGTATAGTGATGCCATCTGCTTCACTCTTTCTGCTAAGGATTGCTTTAGCTATTCTGGGTCTCTTATTTTTCCAGATAAATTTCATGTTTGCATTTTTTATTTCTATGAGGAATGCCATTGAGATTTTGATCAAAATTTCATTAAATCTGTATAGTGCTTTTGGTAGTATTATCATTTTGATACTATTAATTTTGCCTATCCAAGAGCAAGTTATATCTTTCCATCTTCTATGGTCTTGTTTGTTTTCTCTCTTTAGGGTTCTCTATTTTTCATTGTATAGATCTTTCACCTCTTTTGTTAAGTTGATTCCCAAGTATCTTTTTTTTGAGGTTATTGGGGTAGTTTTTCTCATTTTCTTCTCAGAGGATTTGTCACTGATATATAGAAATGCCTTCGATTTATGGGTGTTGATTCTATATCCTGCTACTTTGCTGAATTCATTTACTAGTTCTAAAAAGAAATTTCTCTATTGGAGTTTTTTGAGTCTTCTAAGTACAGAATCATGTCATCAACAAATAGAGCTAATTTAAGTCCTTTTTTTTCTATACATATCCCTTTAATTTCTTTCCTCTGTCTAATTGCTCTGGCGAGTGTTTGAAGAATTATTTTGAATAGAAGTGGTTAAAGAGGACATCCCTGTTTTGTTCCAGTTTTTAGAGGGAATGACTTCAATTTTTCTCCATTTAGAATGATGTTGGCTTGAGGTTTAGCGTAGGTAGCCTTTACGGTGTTGAGATATGTTTCTGTTATCCTTAGTTTTTCTAGTGTTTTGGACATAAAGCAGTGCTGTATTTTGTCAAATGCTTTTTCTGCATCTATTGAGATGATAATATGATTCTTACCTCTAAGTCTATTGATGTGATGTATTACATTTATTGATTTCTGTATGTTAAACCAACCTTGCATCCCTGGTATGAACCCCACTTTGATCATGGTACACAATCTTTTTGATATGTTTTGTATTCAATTTGCCAGAATTTTATTGAAGATTTTTGCTCATATGTTTATTAGAGATATTAATCTGAAGTTTTCTTTCTTTGATGTGTCTTTGCCTGATTTTGGAATCAGAATGATATTGGCATCATAGAATGAGTTTGGAAGTGCTGCCTCTTTTTCTATTTCTTGAAATAAATTGAAGAGTATTAGCATTAGTTATTCTTTAAAGGTCTTGTAGAAATTGGCTTTGTATTCATCATGTTCTGGACTCTTCTTGTTTGGTAAGCTTCTGATAGCATGTTCTACTTCCTCACTTGATATTGGTCTGTTTAAATTATTTATATCTTCCTGATTCAATCTGCGCAAATCGTATGTCTTACGAAATTTGTCCATGCCTTTAGTATGTTGTATTTTATCGGAGTATAATTTTTCAAAAATAATTTCTAATTGTCCTCTGTATTTCTGTAGTGTCTGTTGTGATATTACTTTTTTCATCACATATGATGGTATTTTGAGTTTTCTTTCTTCTTCTCTTCACTAGTATAGCTAAGGGTCTGTCAATTTAAGTTATTTTTTTAAAGTACCTGCTTTTGTTTTATCAATGTTTCATTTGTTTCTTTTATTTCTATTTCATTGATTTCAGCTCTAATTTTAATTATTTCTTGCTTTCTACTGTTTTTGCTGTGATTTATTCTTCCTTTTCTAGGGCTTTAAGATGTAGTGTGAGGTCATTTATTTGTTGACTTTTTCTTTTTTTAAGGAATGATCTACATGCAATTAATTTTCCTTGCAGTACTGCTTTCATTGTACTCCAGAGGTTTTGATATGCTGTGTCGATGTTCTTATGTACCTCCAAGAATTTTTAACTCTCCTCCTTGATGACTTCTGTTATCCAATTGTTCATTCAGTAACATATTTTTTAGATTCTAGATGATGGAGAAATTTTTATTTAGACATTGATTTCCAATTTCATTCCATTATGATCTGATAAAATGCATGGTAGTATCTCTATTTTTTTGTATTTGCTAAGAGTTGCTTTGTAGCATAGTATATGGTCTCTTTTAGAGAAGGATCCATGTGGTACTGAGAAGAAAGTGTATCTGCTTGATGCAGGTTGAAATATTCTATATATGTCAGTTAAGTCTAAGTTATTGATTATATTATTGAGTTCTATAGTTTCTTTATTCAACTTTTGTTTGGAAGATCTATCCAGTGGTGAGAGAGGTCTGTTAAAGTCACCTAAGTTTATTATGTTGTGGTCAATTTGATTCTTGAATTTGAGAAGAATTTGTTTGATAAATATATCCACACCATTGTTTTGGGGCAATATATTTATGATTATTATGTCTTGTTGTATGGTTCCCTCGGGCAATATGTAATGTTTATCTTTATCCCTTTTGATTAACTTTGGCTTGAAGTCTACTTTATTTGATATGAGGATGAAAACCCCTTCTTGCTTCCAAATTTCATGTTAGTTGTATGATTTTTCCTCTCCTTTCTCTGCAGTCTATGTATTTTTTTTTCTCTCAGATGAGTCTCCTGGAGGCAGTGTATTGTTGTGTCTTTTTAAAAATCCAATCTGCTATCCTATGTCTATAGTGAGTGTAAGCCATTAATATTCAGGGTTATTATTGAGACATGGTTTGTATTCTCAGACATATTTGTTTGTTTTTATTATTTAACTTGATTTTCTTCTTTGATTAGTTTTTTTCCTTTAGGGTACTACCTCCCTCTGCTGATTTTCAATGTTGTTTTTCATTTCCTCTTCATGGAATACTTGACCAAGGATATTTTGTAGTGTTGATTTTCTACTTATAATAATAAATGAATTCAGCAAAGTGGCAGGATATAAAATCAACACGCATAAATCAAAGGCATTCCTGTATATCAGTGACAAATCCTCTGAAATGGAAATGAGGACAACCACTCCATTCACAATATCTTCAAAAAAAAATAAAATACTTGAGAATCAACCTAACAAAAGAGGTGAAAGACTTATACAATGAAAACTACAGAACCCTAAAGAGAGAAATAGAAGAAGATCTTAGAATATGGAAAAATATACCCTGTTCATGGATAGGCAGAACTAACATCATCAAAATGGCGATATTACCAAAAGTTCTCTATAGGTTTAATGCAATGCCAATCAAAATCCCAACAGCATTTCTTGTAGAAATGGAGAAAACAATCATGAAATTCATATGGAAAAATAAACGACCCAGAATAGCAAAAACAATGCTAAGCAGGAAGTGTGAATCAGGCGGTATAGCGATACCAGACTTCAAACTATACTACAGAGCAATAGTAACAAAAACAGCATGGTACTGGTACCAAAACAGGCGGGTGGACCAATGGTACAGAATAGAGGACACAGAAACCAATCCACAAAACTACAACTATCTTATATTTGATAAAGGAGCTAAAAGCATGCAATGGAGGAAGGATAGCATCTTCAACAAATGGTGCTGGGAAAACTGGAAATCCATATGCAACAAAATGAAACTGAATCCCTTTCTCTCGCCATGCACAAAAGTGAATTCAAAATGGATCAAGGAGCTTGATATCAAATCGGAGACACGCCATCTGATAGAAGAAAAAGTTGGCTA